>NW_027368862.1:0-46788 GCF_046119375.1 Phyllobates terribilis | reverse complement strand
TAAAGAAGATTCAAAGAGAGTGAGATGCCAGCTCCTTTCATTCAGTCAGTAGCTTCAAACATTTCTGGTATATGAAAAACATGTTTTTCAATGGCAAAAATCAATGAATATTGAATGCACAAACAGCCTGTTAATCTAGCATGATAAAGAAGATTCAAAGAGAGTGAGATGCCAGCTCCTTCATTCAGTCAGTAGTTCAACATTTCTGGTATATGAAAAACATGTTTTTCAATTGGCAAAAATCAATGAATATTTGTAAATGCACAAACAGTAATATATCCACATTGCACGGTGCAATTCTGAATTTTTGCTTTTTCCAGGCTAATCCTAGCATGATAAAGAAGATTCAAAGAGAGTGAGATGGCCAGCTCCTTTCATTCAGTCAGTAGCTTCAAACATTTATGGACGTTTTTCAATGGCAAAAATCAATGAATATTGTAAATGCACAAACAGTAATATCTCCACATTGCACGGTGCAATTCTGAAATTTTTAGCTTTTTCCTGTTAATCCTAGCATGATAAAGAAGATTCAAAGAGAGTGAGATGCCAGCTCCTTTCATTCAGTCAGTAGCTTCAAACATTTCTGGACGTTTTTCAATGGCAAAAATCAATGAATATTGTAAATGCACAAACAGTAATATCTCCACATTGCACGGTGCAATTCTGAAATTTTTAGCTTTTTCCTGTTAATCCTAGCATGATAAAGAAGATTCAAAGAGAGTGAGATGCCAGCTCCTTTCATTCAGTCAGTAGCTTCAAACATTTCTGGTATATGAAAAACATGTTTTTCAATGGCAAAAATCAATGAATATTGTAAATGCACAAACAGTAATATCTCCACATTGCACGGTGCAATTCTGAAATTTTTAGCTTTTTCCTGTAATCCTAGCATGATAAAGAAGATTCAAAGAGAGTGAGATGCCAGCTCCTTTCATTCAGTCAGTAGCTTCAAACATTCTGGGATGGAAAAACATGTTTTTCAATGGCAAAAATCAATGAATATTGTAAATGCACAAACAGTAATATCTCCACATTGCACGGTGCAATTCTGAAATTTTTTGCTTTTTCCTGTTAATCCTAGCATGATAAAGAAGATTCAAAGAGAGTGAGATGCCAGCTCCTTTCATTCAGTCAGTAGCTTCAAACATTTCTGGATATGAAAAACTATGTTTTTCAATGGCAAAAATCAATGAATATTGTAAATGCACAAACAGTAATATCTCCACATTGCACGGTGCAATTCTGAAATTTTTAGCTTTTTCCTGTTAATCCTAGCATGATAAAGAAGATTCAAAGAGAGTGAGATGCCAGCTCCTTTCATTCAGTCAGTAGCTTCAAACATTTCTGGACGTTTTTCAATGGCAAAAATCAATGAATATTGTAAATGCACAAACAGTAATATCTCCACATTGCACGGTGCAATTCTGAAATTTTTGCTTTTTCCTGTTAATCCTAGCATGATAAAGAAGATTCAAAGAGAGTGAGATGCCAGCTCCTTTCATTCAGTCAGTAGCTTCAAACATTTCTGGTATATGAAAAACATGTTTTTCAATGGCAAAAATCAATGAATATTGTAAATGCACAAACAGTAATATCTCCACATTGCACGGTGCAATTCTGAAATTTTTAGCTTTTTCCTGTTAATCCTAGCATGATAAAGAAGATTCAAAGAGAGTGAGATGCCAGCTCCTTTCATTCAGTCAGTAGCTTCAAACATTTCTGGTATATGAAAAACATGTTTTTCAATGGCAAAAATCAATGAATATTGTAAATGCACAAACAGTAATATCTCCACATTGCACGGTGCAATTCTGAAATTTTTAGCTTTTTCCTGTTAATCCTAGCATGATAAAGAAGATTCAAAGAGAGTGAGATGCCAGCTCCTTTCATTCAGTCAGTAGCTTCAAACATTTCTGGACGTTTTTCAATGGCAAAAATCAATGAATATTGTAAATGCACAAACAGTAATATCTCCACATTGCACGGTGCAATTCTGAAATTTTTTAGCTTTTTCCTGTTAATCCTAGCATGATAAAGAAGATTCAAAGAGAGTGAGATGCCAGCTCCTTTCATTCAGTCAGTAGCTTCAAACATTTCTGGTATATGAAAAACATGTTTTTCAATGGCAAAAATCAATGAATATTGTAAATGCACAAACAGTAATATCTCCACATTGCACGGTGCAATTCTGAAATTTTTAGCTTTTTCCTGTTAATCCTAGCATGATAAAGAAGATTCAAAGAGAGTGAGATGCCAGCTCCTTTCATTCAGTCAGTAGCTTCAAACATTTCTGGACGTTTTTCAATGGCAAAAATCAATGAATATTGTAAATGCACAAACAGTAATATCTCCACATTGCACGGTGCAATTCTGAAATTTTTAGCTTTTTCCTGTTAATCCTAGCATGATAAAGAAGATTCAAAGAGAGTGAGATGCCAGCTCCTTTCATTCAGTCAGTAGCTTCAAACATTTCTGGTATATGAAAAACATGTTTTTCAATGGCAAAAATCAATGAATATTGTAAATGCACAAACAGTAATATCTCCACATTGCACGGTGCAATTCTGAAATTTTTTAGCTTTTTCCTGTTAATCCTAGCATGATAAAGAAGATTCAAAGAGAGTGAGATGCCAGCTCCTTTCATTCAGTCAGTAGCTTCAAACATTTCTGGTATATGAAAAACATGTTTTTCAATGGCAAAAATCAATGAATATTGTAAATGCACAAACAGTAATATCTCCACATTGCACGGTGCAATTCTGAAATTTTTAGCTTTTTCCTGTTAATCCTAGCATGATAAAGAAGATTCAAAGAGAGTGAGATGCCAGCTCCTTTCATTCAGTCAGTAGCTTCAAACATTTCTGGACGTTTTTCAATGGCAAAAATCAATGAATATTGTAAATGCACAAACAGTAATATCTCCACATTGCACGGTGCAATTCTGAAATTTTTTGCTTTTTCCTGCTAATCCTAGCATGATAAAGAAGATTCAAAGAGAGTGAGATGCCAGCTCCTTTCATTCAGTCAGTAGCTTCAAACATTTCTGGTATATGAAAAACATGTTTTTCAATGGCAAAAATCAATGAATATTGTAAATGCACAAACAGTAATATCTCCACATTGCACGGTGCAATTCTGAAATTTTTAGCTTTTTCCTGTTAATCCTAGCATGATAAAGAAGATTCAAAGAGAGTGAGATGCCAGCTCCTTTCATTCAGTCAGTAGCTTCAAACATTTCTGGTATATGAAAAACATGTTTTTCAATGGCAAAAATCAATGAATATTGTAAATGCACAAACAGTAATATCTCCACATTGCACGGTGCAATTCTGAAATTTTTAGCTTTTTCCTGTTAATCCTAGCATGATAAAGAAGATTCAAAGAGAGTGAGATGCCAGCTCCTTTCATTCAGTCAGTAGCTTCAAACATTTCTGGTATATGAAAAACATGTTTTTCAATGGCAAAAATCAATGAATATTGTAAATGCACAAACAGTAATATCTCCACATTGCACGGTGCAATTCTGAAATTTTTAGCTTTTTCCTGTTAATCCTAGCATGATAAAGAAGATTCAAAGAGAGTGAGATGCCAGCTCCTTTCATTCAGTCAGTAGCTTCAAACATTTCTGGATATAAAAACGTTTTCAATGGCAAAAATCAATGAATATTGTAAATGCACAAACAGTAATATCTCCACATTGCACGGTGCAATTCTGAAATTTTTTGCTTTTTCCTGCTAATCCTAGCATGATAAAGAAGATTCAAAGAGAGTGAGATGCCAGCTCCTTTCATTCAGTCAGTAGCTTCAAACATTTCTGGAAAGAAACGTTTTTCAATGGCAAAAATCAATGAATATTGTAAATGCACAAACAGTAATATCTCCACATTGCACGGTGCAATTCTGAAATTTTTTGCTTTTTCCTGCTAATCCTAGCATGATAAAGAAGATTCAAAGAGAGTGAGATGCCAGCTCCTTTCATTCAGTCAGTAGCTTCAAACATTTCTGGACGTTTTTCAATGGCAAAAATCAATGAATATTGTAAATGCACAAACAGTAATATCTCCACATTGCACGGTGCAATTCTGAAATTTTTAGCTTTTTCCTGTTAATCCTAGCATGATAAAGAAGATTCAAAGAGAGTGAGATGCCAGCTCCTTTCATTCAGTCAGTAGCTTCAAACATTTCTGGTATATGAAAAACATGTTTTTCAATGGCAAAAATCAATGAATATTGTAAATGCACAAACAGTAATATCTCCACATTGCACGGTGCAATTCTGAAATTTTTTGCTTTTTCCTGCTAATCCTAGCATGATAAAGAAGATTCAAAGAGAGTGAGATGCCAGCTCCTTTCATTCAGTCAGTAGCTTCAAACATTTCTGGTATATGAAAAACATGTTTTTCAATGGCAAAAATCAATGAATATTGTAAATGCACAAACAGTAATATCTCCACATTGCACGGTGCAATTCTGAAATTTTTAGCTTTTTCCTGTTAATCCTAGCATGATAAAGAAGATTCAAAGAGAGTGAGATGCCAGCTCCTTTCATTCAGTCAGTAGCTTCAAACATTTCTGGTATATGAAAAACATGTTTTTCAATGGCAAAAATCAATGAATATTGTAAATGCACAAACAGTAATATCTCCACATTGCACGGTGCAATTCTGAAATTTTTAGCTTTTTCCTGTTAATCCTAGCATGATAAAGAAGATTCAAAGAGAGTGAGATGCCAGCTCCTTTCATTCAGTCAGTAGCTTCAAACATTTCTGGACGTTTTTCAATGGCAAAAATCAATGAATATTGTAAATGCACAAACAGTAATATCTCCACATTGCACGGTGCAATTCTGAAATTTTTTGCTTTTTCCTGCTAATCCTAGCATGATAAAGAAGATTCAAAGAGAGTGAGATGCCAGCTCCTTTCATTCAGTCAGTAGCTTCAAACATTTCTGGACGTTTTTCAATGGCAAAAATCAATGAATATTGTAAATGCACAAACAGTAATATCTCCACATTGCACGGTGCAATTCTGAAATTTTTTGCTTTTTCCTGTTAATCCTAGCATGATAAAGAAGATTCAAAGAGAGTGAGATGCCAGCTCCTTTCATTCAGTCAGTAGCTTCAAACATTTCTGGACGTTTTTCAATGGCAAAAATCAATGAATATTGTAAATGCACAAACAGTAATATCTCCACATTGCACGGTGCAATTCTGAAATTTTTTGCTTTTTCCTGCTAATCCTAGCATGATAAAGAAGATTCAAAGAGAGTGAGATGCCAGCTCCTTTCATTCAGTCAGTAGCTTCAAACATTTCTGGACGTTTTTCAATGGCAAAAATCAATGAATATTGTAAATGCACAAACAGTAATATCTCCACATTGCACGGTGCAATTCTGAAATTTTTAGCTTTTTCCTGCTAATCCTAGCATGATAAAGAAGATTCAAAGAGAGTGAGATGCCAGCTCCTTTCATTCAGTCAGTAGCTTCAAACATTTCTGGACGTTTTTCAATGGCAAAAATCAATGAATATTGTAAATGCACAAACAGTAATATCTCCACATTGCACGGTGCAATTCTGAAATTTTTAGCTTTTTCCTGTTAATCCTAGCATGATAAAGAAGATTCAAAGAGAGTGAGATGCCAGCTCCTTTCATTCAGTCAGTAGCTTCAAACATTTCTGGTATATGAAAAACATGTTTTTCAATGGCAAAAATCAATGAATATTGTAAATGCACAAACAGTAATATCTCCACATTGCACGGTGCAATTCTGAAATTTTTAGCTTTTTCCTGTTAATCCTAGCATGATAAAGAAGATTCAAAGAGAGTGAGATGCCAGCTCCTTTCATTCAGTCAGTAGCTTCAAACATTTCTGGACGTTTTTCAATGGCAAAAATCAATGAATATTGTAAATGCACAAACAGTAATATCTCCACATTGCACGGTGCAATTCTGAAATTTTTAGCTTTTTCCTGCTAATCCTAGCATGATAAAGAAGATTCAAAGAGAGTGAGATGCCAGCTCCTTTCATTCAGTCAGTAGCTTCAAACATTTCTGGACGTTTTTCAATGGCAAAAATCAATGAATATTGTAAATGCACAAACAGTAATATCTCCACATTGCACGGTGCAATTCTGAAATTTTTTGCTTTTTCCTGTTAATCCTAGCATGATAAAGAAGATTCAAAGAGAGTGAGATGCCAGCTCCTTTCATTCAGTCAGTAGCTTCAAACATTTCTGGACGTTTTTCAATGGCAAAAATCAATGAATATTGTAAATGCACAAACAGTAATATCTCCACATTGCACGGTGCAATTCTGAAATTTTTTGCTTTTTCCTGCTAATCCTAGCATGATAAAGAAGATTCAAAGAGAGTGAGATGCCAGCTCCTTTCATTCAGTCAGTAGCTTCAAACATTTCTGGACGTTTTTCAATGGCAAAAATCAATGAATATTGTAAATGCACAAACAGTAATATCTCCACATTGCACGGTGCAATTCTGAAATTTTTAGCTTTTTCCTGCTAATCCTAGCATGATAAAGAAGATTCAAAGAGAGTGAGATGCCAGCTCCTTTCATTCAGTCAGTAGCTTCAAACATTTCTGGTATATGAAAAACATGTTTTTCAATGGCAAAAATCAATGAATATTGTAAATGCACAAACAGTAATATCTCCACATTGCACGGTGCAATTCTGAAATTTTTGCTTTTTCCTGTTAATCCTAGCATGATAAAGAAGATTCAAAGAGAGTGAGATGCCAGCTCCTTTCATTCAGTCAGTAGCTTCAAACATTTCTGGACGTTTTTCAATGGCAAAAATCAATGAATATTGTAAATGCACAAACAGTAATATCTCCACATTGCACGGTGCAATTCTGAAATTTTTTGCTTTTTCCTGTTAATCCTAGCATGATAAAGAAGATTCAAAGAGAGTGAGATGCCAGCTCCTTTCATTCAGTCAGTAGCTTCAAACATTTCTGGACGTTTTTCAATGGCAAAAATCAATGAATATTGTAAATGCACAAACAGTAATATCTCCACATTGCACGGTGCAATTCTGAAATTTTTTGCTTTTTCCTGCTAATCCTAGCATGATAAAGAAGATTCAAAGAGAGTGAGATGCCAGCTCCTTTCATTCAGTCAGTAGCTTCAAACATTTCTGGTATATGAAAAACATGTTTTTCAATGGCAAAAATCAATGAATATTGTAAATGCACAAACAGTAATATCTCCACATTGCACGGTGCAATTCTGAAATTTTTAGCTTTTTCCTGTTAATCCTAGCATGATAAAGAAGATTCAAAGAGAGTGAGATGCCAGCTCCTTTCATTCAGTCAGTAGCTTCAAACATTTCTGGTATATGAAAAACATGTTTTTCAATGGCAAAAATCAATGAATATTGTAAATGCACAAACAGTAATATCTCCACATTGCACGGTGCAATTCTGAAATTTTTAGCTTTTTCCTGTTAATCCTAGCATGATAAAGAAGATTCAAAGAGAGTGAGATGCCAGCTCTTTCATTCAGTCAGTAGCTTCAAACATTTCTGGTATATGAAAAACATGTTTTTCAATGGCAAAAATCAATGAATATTGTAAATGCACAAACAGTAATATCTCCACATTGCACGGTGCAATTCTGAAATTTTTAGCTTTTTCCTGTTAATCCTAGCATGATAAAGAAGATTCAAAGAGAGTGAGATGCCAGCTCTTTCATTCAGTCAGTAGCTTCAAACATTTCTGGTATATGAAAAACATGTTTTTCAATGGCAAAAATCAATGAATATTGTAAATGCACAAACAGTAATATCTCCACATTGCACGGTGCAATTCTGAAATTTTTAGCTTTTTCCTGTTAATCCTAGCATGATAAAGAAGATTCAAAGAGAGTGAGATGCCAGCTCCTTTCATTCAGTCAGTAGCTTCAAACATTTCTGGTATATGAAAAACATGTTTTTCAATGGCAAAAATCAATGAATATTGTAAATGCACAAACAGTAATATCTCCACATTGCACGGTGCAATTCTGAAATTTTTAGCTTTTTCCTGCTAATCCTAGCATGATAAAGAAGATTCAAAGAGAGTGAGATGCCAGCTCCTTTCATTCAGTCAGTAGCTTCAAACATTTCTGGTATATGAAAAACATGTTTTTCAATGGCAAAAATCAATGAATATTGTAAATGCACAAACAGTAATATCTCCACATTGCACGGTGCAATTCTGAAATTTTTTGCTTTTTCCTGCTAATCCTAGCATGATAAAGAAGATTCAAAGAGAGTGAGATGCCAGCTCCTTTCATTCAGTCAGTAGCTTCAAACATTTCTGGGTATAAAAAACGTTTTTCAATGGCAAAAATCAATGAATATTGTAAATGCACAAACAGTAATATCTCCACATTGCACGGTGCAATTCTGAAATTTTTAGCTTTTTCCTGTTAATCCTAGCATGATAAAGAAGATTCAAAGAGAGTGAGATGCCAGCTCCTTTCATTCAGTCAGTAGCTTCAAACATTTCTGGTATATGAAAAACATGTTTTTCAATGGCAAAAATCAATGAATATTGTAAATGCACAAACAGTAATATCTCCACATTGCACGGTGCAATTCTGAAATTTTTTGCTTTTTCCTGTTAATCCTAGCATGATAAAGAAGATTCAAAGAGAGTGAGATGCCAGCTCCTTTCATTCAGTCAGTAGCTTCAAACATTTCTGGACGTTTTTCAATGGCAAAAATCAATGAATATTGTAAATGCACAAACAGTAATATCTCCACATTGCACGGTGCAATTCTGAAATTTTTAGCTTTTTCCTGCTAATCCTAGCATGATAAAGAAGATTCAAAGAGAGTGAGATGCCAGCTCCTTTCATTCAGTCAGTAGCTTCAAACATTTCTGGACGTTTTTCAATGGCAAAAATCAATGAATATTGTAAATGCACAAACAGTAATATCT
The DNA here is from genome assembly GCF_046119375.1 of Phyllobates terribilis. Lineage (NCBI taxonomy): Eukaryota > Metazoa > Chordata > Amphibia > Anura > Dendrobatidae > Phyllobates > Phyllobates terribilis. The sequence goes on along the minus strand of NW_027368862.1, from coordinate 37,844 downwards.
CCACATTGCACGGTGCAATTCTGAAATTTTTTGCTTTTTCCTGTTAATCCTAGCATGATAAAGAAGATTCAAAGAGAGTGAGATGCCAGCTCCTTTCATTCAGTCAGTAGCTTCAAACATTTCTGGACGTTTTTCAATGGCAAAAATCAATGAATATTGTAAATGCACAAACAGTAATATCTCCACATTGCACGGTGCAATTCTGAAATTTTTTGCTTTTTCCTGCTAATCCTAGCATGATAAAGAAGATTCAAAGAGAGTGAGATGCCAGCTCCTTTCATTCAGTCAGTAGCTTCAAACATTTCTGGACGTTTTTCAATGGCAAAAATCAATGAATATTGTAAATGCACAAACAGTAATATCTCCACATTGCACGGTGCAATTCTGAAATTTTTAGCTTTTTCCTGCTAATCCTAGCATGATAAAGAAGATTCAAAGAGAGTGAGATGCCAGCTCCTTTCATTCAGTCAGTAGCTTCAAACATTTCTGGTATATGAAAAACATGTTTTTCAATGGCAAAAATCAATGAATATTGTAAATGCACAAACAGTAATATCTCCACATTGCACGGTGCAATTCTGAAATTTTTTGCTTTTTCCTGTTAATCCTAGCATGATAAAGAAGATTCAAAGAGAGTGAGATGCCAGCTCCTTTCATTCAGTCAGTAGCTTCAAACATTTCTGGACGTTTTTCAATGGCAAAAATCAATGAATATTGTAAATGCACAAACAGTAATATCTCCACATTGCACGGTGCAATTCTGAAATTTTTTGCTTTTTCCTGTTAATCCTAGCATGATAAAGAAGATTCAAAGAGAGTGAGATGCCAGCTCCTTTCATTCAGTCAGTAGCTTCAAACATTTCTGGACGTTTTTCAATGGCAAAAATCAATGAATATTGTAAATGCACAAACAGTAATATCTCCACATTGCACGGTGCAATTCTGAAATTTTTTGCTTTTTCCTGCTAATCCTAGCATGATAAAGAAGATTCAAAGAGAGTGAGATGCCAGCTCCTTTCATTCAGTCAGTAGCTTCAAACATTTCTGGTATATGAAAAACATGTTTTTCAATGGCAAAAATCAATGAATATTGTAAATGCACAAACAGTAATATCTCCACATTGCACGGTGCAATTCTGAAATTTTTAGCTTTTTCCTGTTAATCCTAGCATGATAAAGAAGATTCAAAGAGAGTGAGATGCCAGCTCCTTTCATTCAGTCAGTAGCTTCAAACATTTCTGGTATATGAAAAACATGTTTTTCAATGGCAAAAATCAATGAATATTGTAAATGCACAAACAGTAATATCTCCACATTGCACGGTGCAATTCTGAAATTTTTAGCTTTTTCCTGTTAATCCTAGCATGATAAAGAAGATTCAAAGAGAGTGAGATGCCAGCTCTTTCATTCAGTCAGTAGCTTCAAACATTTCTGGTATATGAAAAACATGTTTTTCAATGGCAAAAATCAATGAATATTGTAAATGCACAAACAGTAATATCTCCACATTGCACGGTGCAATTCTGAAATTTTTAGCTTTTTCCTGTTAATCCTAGCATGATAAAGAAGATTCAAAGAGAGTGAGATGCCAGCTCCTTTCATTCAGTCAGTAGCTTCAAACATTTCTGGTATATGAAAAACATGTTTTTCAATGGCAAAAATCAATGAATATTGTAAATGCACAAACAGTAATATCTCCACATTGCACGGTGCAATTCTGAAATTTTTTGCTTTTTCCTGCTAATCCTAGCATGATAAAGAAGATTCAAAGAGAGTGAGATGCCAGCTCCTTTCATTCAGTCAGTAGCTTCAAACATTTCTGGTATATGAAAAACATGTTTTTCAATGGCAAAAATCAATGAATATTGTAAATGCACAAACAGTAATATCTCCACATTGCACGGTGCAATTCTGAAATTTTTTGCTTTTTCCTGCTAATCCTAGCATGATAAAGAAGATTCAAAGAGAGTGAGATGCCAGCTCCTTTCATTCAGTCAGTAGCTTCAAACATTTCTGGTATATGAAAAACATGTTTTTCAATGGCAAAAATCAATGAATATTGTAAATGCACAAACAGTAATATCTCCACATTGCACGGTGCAATTCTGAAATTTTTAGCTTTTTCCTGTTAATCCTAGCATGATAAAGAAGATTCAAAGAGAGTGAGATGCCAGCTCCTTTCATTCAGTCAGTAGCTTCAAACATTTCTGGTATATGAAAAACATGTTTTTCAATGGCAAAAATCAATGAATATTGTAAATGCACAACAGTAATATCTCCACATTGCACGGTGCAATTCTGAAATTTTTAGCTTTTTCCTGTTAATCCTAGCATGATAAAGAAGATTCAAAGAGAGTGAGATGCCAGCTCCTTTCATTCAGTCAGTAGCTTCAAACATTTCTGGACGTTTTTCAATGGCAAAAATCAATGAATATTGTAAATGCACAAACAGTAATATCTCCACATTGCACGGTGCAATTCTGAAATTTTTAGCTTTTTCCTGTTAATCCTAGCATGATAAAGAAGATTCAAAGAGAGTGAGATGCCAGCTCCTTTCATTCAGTCAGTAGCTTCAAACATTTCTGGTATATGAAAAACATGTTTTTCAATGGCAAAAATCAATGAATATTGTAAATGCACAAACAGTAATATCTCCACATTGCACGGTGCAATTCTGAAATTTTTTGCTTTTTCCTGCTAATCCTAGCATGATAAAGAAGATTCAAAGAGAGTGAGATGCCAGCTCCTTTCATTCAGTCAGTAGCTTCAAACATTTCTGGTATATGAAAAACATGTTTTTCAATGGCAAAAATCAATGAATATTGTAAATGCACAAACAGTAATATCTCCACATTGCACGGTGCAATTCTGAAATTTTTAGCTTTTTCCTGTTAATCCTAGCATGATAAAGAAGATTCAAAGAGAGTGAGATGCCAGCTCCTTTCATTCAGTCAGTAGCTTCAAACATTTCTGGTATATGAAAAACATGTTTTTCAATGGCAAAAATCAATGAATATTGTAAATGCACAAACAGTAATATCTCCACATTGCACGGTGCAATTCTGAAATTTTTAGCTTTTTCCTGTTAATCCTAGCATGATAAAGAAGATTCAAAGAGAGTGAGATGCCAGCTCCTTTCATTCAGTCAGTAGCTTCAAACATTTCTGGACGTTTTTCAATGGCAAAAATCAATGAATATTGTAAATGCACAAACAGTAATATCTCCACATTGCACGGTGCAATTCTGAAATTTTTTGCTTTTTCCTGCTAATCCTAGCATGATAAAGAAGATTCAAAGAGAGTGAGATGCCAGCTCCTTTCATTCAGTCAGTAGCTTCAAACATTTCTGGACGTTTTTCAATGGCAAAAATCAATGAATATTGTAAATGCACAAACAGTAATATCTCCACATTGCACGGTGCAATTCTGAAATTTTTTGCTTTTTCCTGTTAATCCTAGCATGATAAAGAAGATTCAAAGAGAGTGAGATGCCAGCTCCTTTCATTCAGTCAGTAGCTTCAAACATTTCTGGACGTTTTTCAATGGCAAAAATCAATGAATATTGTAAATGCACAAACAGTAATATCTCCACATTGCACGGTGCAATTCTGAAATTTTTTGCTTTTTCCTGCTAATCCTAGCATGATAAAGAAGATTCAAAGAGAGTGAGATGCCAGCTCCTTTCATTCAGTCAGTAGCTTCAAACATTTCTGGACGTTTTTCAATGGCAAAAATCAATGAATATTGTAAATGCACAAACAGTAATATCTCCACATTGCACGGTGCAATTCTGAAATTTTTAGCTTTTTCCTGCTAATCCTAGCATGATAAAGAAGATTCAAAGAGAGTGAGATGCCAGCTCCTTTCATTCAGTCAGTAGCTTCAAACATTTCTGGACGTTTTTCAATGGCAAAAATCAATGAATATTGTAAATGCACAAACAGTAATATCTCCACATTGCACGGTGCAATTCTGAAATTTTTAGCTTTTTCCTGTTAATCCTAGCATGATAAAGAAGATTCAAAGAGAGTGAGATGCCAGCTCCTTTCATTCAGTCAGTAGCTTCAAACATTTCTGGTATATGAAAAACATGTTTTTCAATGGCAAAAATCAATGAATATTGTAAATGCACAAACAGTAATATCTCCACATTGCACGGTGCAATTCTGAAATTTTTAGCTTTTTCCTGTTAATCCTAGCATGATAAAGAAGATTCAAAGAGAGTGAGATGCCAGCTCCTTTCATTCAGTCAGTAGCTTCAAACATTTCTGGACGTTTTTCAATGGCAAAAATCAATGAATATTGTAAATGCACAAACAGTAATATCTCCACATTGCACGGTGCAATTCTGAAATTTTTAGCTTTTTCCTGCTAATCCTAGCATGATAAAGAAGATTCAAAGAGAGTGAGATGCCAGCTCCTTTCATTCAGTCAGTAGCTTCAAACATTTCTGGACGTTTTTCAATGGCAAAAATCAATGAATATTGTAAATGCACAAACAGTAATATCTCCACATTGCACGGTGCAATTCTGAAATTTTTTGCTTTTTCCTGTTAATCCTAGCATGATAAAGAAGATTCAAAGAGAGTGAGATGCCAGCTCCTTTCATTCAGTCAGTAGCTTCAAACATTTCTGGACGTTTTTCAATGGCAAAAATCAATGAATATTGTAAATGCACAAACAGTAATATCTCCACATTGCACGGTGCAATTCTGAAATTTTTTGCTTTTTCCTGCTAATCCTAGCATGATAAAGAAGATTCAAAGAGAGTGAGATGCCAGCTCCTTTCATTCAGTCAGTAGCTTCAAACATTTCTGGACGTTTTTCAATGGCAAAAATCAATGAATATTGTAAATGCACAAACAGTAATATCTCCACATTGCACGGTGCAATTCTGAAATTTTTAGCTTTTTCCTGCTAATCCTAGCATGATAAAGAAGATTCAAAGAGAGTGAGATGCCAGCTCCTTTCATTCAGTCAGTAGCTTCAAACATTTCTGGTATATGAAAAACATGTTTTTCAATGGCAAAAATCAATGAATATTGTAAATGCACAAACAGTAATATCTCCACATTGCACGGTGCAATTCTGAAATTTTTTGCTTTTTCCTGTTAATCCTAGCATGATAAAGAAGATTCAAAGAGAGTGAGATGCCAGCTCCTTTCATTCAGTCAGTAGCTTCAAACATTTCTGGACGTTTTTCAATGGCAAAAATCAATGAATATTGTAAATGCACAAACAGTAATATCTCCACATTGCACGGTGCAATTCTGAAATTTTTTGCTTTTTCCTGTTAATCCTAGCATGATAAAGAAGATTCAAAGAGAGTGAGATGCCAGCTCCTTTCATTCAGTCAGTAGCTTCAAACATTTCTGGACGTTTTTCAATGGCAAAAATCAATGAATATTGTAAATGCACAAACAGTAATATCTCCACATTGCACGGTGCAATTCTGAAATTTTTTGCTTTTTCCTGCTAATCCTAGCATGATAAAGAAGATTCAAAGAGAGTGAGATGCCAGCTCCTTTCATTCAGTCAGTAGCTTCAAACATTTCTGGTATATGAAAAACATGTTTTTCAATAGCAAAAATCAATGAATATTGTAAATGCACAAACAGTAATATCTCCACATTGCACGGTGCAATTCTGAAATTTTTAGCTTTTTCCTGTTAATCCTAGCATGATAAAGAAGATTCAAAGAGAGTGAGATGCCAGCTCCTTTCATTCAGTCAGTAGCTTCAAACATTTCTGGTATATGAAAAACATGTTTTTCAATGGCAAAAATCAATGAATATTGTAAATGCACAAACAGTAATATCTCCACATTGCACGGTGCAATTCTGAAATTTTTAGCTTTTTCCTGTTAATCCTAGCATGATAAAGAAGATTCAAAGAGAGTGAGATGCCAGCTCCTTTCATTCAGTCAGTAGCTTCAAACATTTCTGGTATATGAAAAACATGTTTTTCAATGGCAAAAATCAATGAATATTGTAAATGCACAAACAGTAATATCTCCACATTGCACGGTGCAATTCTGAAATTTTTTGCTTTTTCCTGCTAATCCTAGCATGATAAAGAAGATTCAAAGAGAGTGAGATGCCAGCTCCTTTCATTCAGTCAGTAGCTTCAAACATTTCTGGACGTTTTTCAATGGCAAAAATCAATGAATATTGTAAATGCACAAACAGTAATATCTCCACATTGCACGGTGCAATTCTGAAATTTTTAGCTTTTTCCTGTTAATCCTAGCATGATAAAGAAGATTCAAAGAGAGTGAGATGCCAGCTCCTTTCATTCAGTCAGTAGCTTCAAACATTTCTGGTATATGAAAAACATGTTTTTCAATGGCAAAAATCAATGAATATTGTAAATGCACAAACAGTAATATCTCCACATTGCACGGTGCAATTCTGAAATTTTTAGCTTTTTCCTGTTAATCCTAGCATGATAAAGAAGATTCAAAGAGAGTGAGATGCCAGCTCTTTCATTCAGTCAGTAGCTTCAAACATTTCTGGTATATGAAAAACATGTTTTTCAATGGCAAAAATCAATGAATATTGTAAATGCACAAACAGTAATATCTCCACATTGCACGGTGCAATTCTGAAATTTTTAGCTTTTTCCTGTTAATCCTAGCATGATAAAGAAGATTCAAAGAGAGTGAGATGCCAGCTCCTTTCATTCAGTCAGTAGCTTCAAACATTTCTGGTATATGAAAAACATGTTTTTCAATGGCAAAAATCAATGAATATTGTAAATGCACAAACAGTAATATCTCCACATTGCACGGTGCAATTCTGAAATTTTTTGCTCTTTCCTGCTAATCCTAGCATGATAAAGAAGATTCAAAGAGAGTGAGATGCCAGCTCCTTTCATTCAGTCAGTAGCTTCAAACATTTCTGGTATATGAAAAACATGTTTTTCAATGGCAAAAATCAATGAATATTGTAAATGCACAAACAGTAATATCTCCACATTGCACGGTGCAATTCTGAAATTTTTTGCTTTTTCCTGCTAATCCTAGCATGATAAAGAAGATTCAAAGAGAGTGAGATGCCAGCTCCTTTCATTCAGTCAGTAGCTTCAAACATTTCTGGACGTTTTTCAATGGCAAAAATCAATGAATATTGTAAATGCACAAACAGTAATATCTCCACATTGCACGGTGCAATTCTGAAATTTTTAGCTTTTTCCTGTTAATCCTAGCATGATAAAGAAGATTCAAAGAGAGTGAGATGCCAGCTCCTTTCATTCAGTCAGTAGCTTCAAACATTTCTGGTATATGAAAAACATGTTTTTCAATGGCAAAAATCAATGAATATTGTAAATGCACAAACAGTAATATCTCCACATTGCACAGTGCAATTCTGAAATTTTTAGCTTTTTCCTGTTAATCCTAGCATGATAAAGAAGATTCAAAGAGAGTGAGATGCCAGCTCTTTCATTCAGTCAGTAGCTTCAAACATTTCTGGTATATGAAAAACATGTTTTTCAATGGCAAAAATCAATGAATATTGTAAATGCACAAACAGTAATATCTCCACATTGCACGGTGCAATTCTGAAATTTTTAGCTTTTTCCTGTTAATCCTAGCATGATAAAGAAGATTCAAAGAGAGTGAGATGCCAGCTCCTTTCATTCAGTCAGTAGCTTCAAACATTTCTGGTATATGAAAAACATGTTTTTCAATGGCAAAAATCAATGAATATTGTAAATGCACAAACAGTAATATCTCCACATTGCACGGTGCAATTCTGAAATTTTTTGCTTTTTCCTGCTAATCCTAGCATGATAAAGAAGATTCAAAGAGAGTGAGATGCCAGCTCCTTTCATTCAGTCAGTAGCTTCAAACATTTCTGGTATATGAAAAACATGTTTTTCAATGGCAAAAATCAATGAATATTGTAAATGCACAAACAGTAATAACTCCACATTGCACGGTGCAATTCTGAAATTTTTTGCTTTTTCCTGCTAATCCTAGCATGATAAAGAAGATTCAAAGAGAGTGAGATGCCAGCTCCTTTCATTCAGTCAGTAGCTTCAAACATTTCTGGACGTTTTTCAATGGCAAAAATCAATGAATATTGTAAATGCACAAACAGTAATATCTCCACATTGCACGGTGCAATTCTGAAATTTTTAGCTTTTTCCTGTTAATCCTAGCATGATAAAGAAGATTCAAAGAGAGTGAGATGCCAGCTCCTTTCATTCAGTCAGTAGCTTCAAACATTTCTGGACGTTTTTCAATGGCAAAAATCAATGAATATTGTAAATGCACAAACAGTAATATCTCCACATTGCACGGTGCAATTCTGAAATTTTTTGCTTTTTCCTGCTAATCCTAGCATGATAAAGAAGATTCAAAGAGAGTGAGATGCCAGCTCCTTTCATTCAGTCAGTAGCTTCAAACATTTCTGGACGTTTTTCAATGGCAAAAATCAATGAATATTGTAAATGCACAAACAGTAATATCTCCACATTGCACGGTGCAATTCTGAAATTTTTAGCTTTTTCCTGTTAATCCTAGCATGATAAAGAAGATTCAAAGAGAGTGAGATGCCAGCTCCTTTCATTCAGTCAGTAGCTTCAAACATTTCTGGTATATGAAAAACATGTTTTTCAATGGCAAAAATCAATGAATATTGTAAATGCACAAACAGTAATATCTCCACATTGCACGGTGCAATTCTGAAATTTTTTGCTTTTTCCTGCTAATCCTAGCATGATAAAGAAGATTCAAAGAGAGTGAGATGCCAGCTCCTTTCATTCAGTCAGTAGCTTCAAACATTTCTGGTATATGAAAAACATGTTTTTCAATGGCAAAAATCAATGAATATTGTAAATGCACAAACAGTAATATCTCCACATTGCACGGTGCAATTCTGAAATTTTTAGCTTTTTCCTGTTAATCCTAGCATGATAAAGAAGATTCAAAGAGAGTGAGATGCCAGCTCCTTTCATTCAGTCAGTAGCTTCAAACATTTCTGGTATATGAAAAACATGTTTTTCAATGGCAAAAATCAATGAATATTGTAAATGCACAAACAGTAATATCTCCACATTGCACGGTGCAATTCTGAAATTTTTAGCTTTTTCCTGTTAATCCTAGCATGATAAAGAAGATTCAAAGAGAGTGAGATGCCAGCTCCTTTCATTCAGTCAGTAGCTTCAAACATTTCTGGACGTTTTTCAATGGCAAAAATCAATGAATATTGTAAATGCACAAACAGTAATATCTCCACATTGCACGGTGCAATTCTGAAATTTTTTGCTTTTTCCTGTTAATCCTAGCATGATAAAGAAGATTCAAAGAGAGTGAGATGCCAGCTCCTTTCATTCAGTCAGTAGCTTCAAACATTTCTGGTATATGAAAAACATGTTTTTCAATGGCAAAAATCAATGAATATTGTAAATGCACAAACAGTAATATCTCCACATTGCACGGTGCAATTCTGAAATTTTTTGCTTTTTCCTGCTAATCCTAGCATGATAAAGAAGATTCAAAGAGAGTGAGATGCCAGCTCCTTTCATTCAGTCAGTAGCTTCAAACATTTCTGGTATATGAAAAACATGTTTTTCAATGGCAAAAATCAATGAATATTGTAAATGCACAAACAGTAATATCTCCACATTGCACGGTGCAATTCTGAAATTTTTAGCTTTTTCCTGTTAATCCTAGCATGATAAAGAAGATTCAAAGAGAGTGAGATGCCAGCTCCTTTCATTCAGTCAGTAGCTTCAAACATTTCTGGTATATGAAAAACATGTTTTTCAATGGCAAAAATCAATGAATATTGTAAATGCACAAACAGTAATATCTCCACATTGCACGGTGCAATTCTGAAATTTTTTGCTTTTTCCTGCTAATCCTAGCATGATAAAGAAGATTCAAAGAGAGTGAGATGCCAGCTCCTTTCATTCAGTCAGTAGCTTCAAACATTTCTGGACGTTTTTCAATGGCAAAAATCAATGAATATTGTAAATGCACAAACAGTAATATCTCCACATTGCACGGTGCAATTCTGAAATTTTTAGCTTTTTCCTGTTAATCCTAGCATGATAAAGAAGATTCAAAGAGAGTGAGATGCCAGCTCCTTTCATTCAGTCAGTAGCTTCAAACATTTCTGGTATATGAAAAACATGTTTTTCAATGGCAAAAATCAATGAATATTGTAAATGCACAAACAGTAATATCTCCACATTGCACGGTGCAATTCTGAAATTTTTTGCTTTTTCCTGCTAATCCTAGCATGATAAAGAAGATTCAAAGAGAGTGAGATGCCAGCTCCTTTCATTCAGTCAGTAGCTTCAAACATTTCTGGACGTTTTTCAATGGCAAAAATCAATGAATATTGTAAATGCACAAACAGTAATATCTCCACATTGCACGGTGCAATTCTGAAATTTTTAGCTTTTTCCTGTTAATCCTAGCATGATAAAGAAGATTCAAAGAGAGTGAGATGCCAGCTCCTTTCATTCAGTCAGTAGCTTCAAACATTTCTGGACGTTTTTCAATGGCAAAAATCAATGAATATTGTAAATGCACAAACAGTAATATCTCCACATTGCACGGTGCAATTCTGAAATTTTTAGCTTTTTCCTGCTAATCCTAGCATGATAAAGAAGATTCAAAGAGAGTGAGATGCCAGCTCCTTTCATTCAGTCAGTAGCTTCAAACATTTCTGGACGTTTTTCAATGGCAAAAATCAATGAATATTGTAAATGCACAAACAGTAATATCTCCACATTGCACGGTGCAATTCTGAAATTTTTTGCTTTTTCCTGCTAATCCTAGCATGATAAAGAAGATTCAAAGAGAGTGAGATGCCAGCTCCTTTCATTCAGTCAGTAGCTTCAAACATTTCTGGACGTTTTTCAATGGCAAAAATCAATGAATATTGTAAATGCACAAACAGTAATATCTCCACATTGCACGGTGCAATTCTGAAATTTTTAGCTTTTTCCTGTTAATCCTAGCATGATAAAGAAGATTCAAAGAGAATGAGATGCCAGCTCCTTTCATTCAGTCAGTAGCTTCAAACATTTCTGGTATATGAAAAACATGTTTTTCAATGGCAAAAATCAATGAATATTGTAAATGCACAAACAGTAATATCTCCACATTGCACGGTGCAATTCTGAAATTTTTAGCTTTTTCCTGCTAATCCTAGCATGATAAAGAAGATTCAAAGAGAGTGAGATGCCAGCTCCTTTCATTCAGTCAGTAGCTTCAAACATTTCTGGACGTTTTTCAATGGCAAAAATCAATGAATATTGTAAATGCACAAACAGTAATATCTCCACATTGCACGGTGCAATTCTGAAATTTTTTGCTTTTTCCTGCTAATCCTAGCATGATAAAGAAGATTCAAAGAGAGTGAGATGCCAGCTCCTTTCATTCAGTCAGTAGCTTCAAACATTTCTGGTATATGAAAAACATGTTTTTCAATGGCAAAAATCAATGAATATTGTAAATGCACAAACAGTAATATCTCCACATTGCACGGTGCAATTCTGAAATTTTTAGCTTTTTCCTGTTAATCCTAGCATGATAAAGAAGATTCAAAGAGAGTGAGATGCCAGCTCCTTTCATTCAGTCAGTAGCTTCAAACATTTCTGGACGTTTTTCAATGGCAAAAATCAATGAATATTGTAAATGCACAAACAGTAATATCTCCACATTGCACGGTGCAATTCTGAAATTTTTTGCTTTTTCCTGCTAATCCTAGCATGATAAAGAAGATTCAAAGAGAGTGAGATGCCAGCTCCTTTCATTCAGTCAGTAGCTTCAAACATTTCTGGACGTTTTTCAATGGCAAAAATCAATGAATATTGTAAATGCACAAACAGTAATATCTCCACATTGCACGGTGCAATTCTGAAATTTTTTGCTTTTTCCTGCTAATCCTAGCATGATAAAGAAGATTCAAAGAGAGTGAGATGCCAGCTCCTTTCATTCAGTCAGTAGCTTCAAACATTTCTGGACGTTTTTCAATGGCAAAAATCAATGAATATTGTAAATGCACAAACAGTAATATCTCCACATTGCACGGTGCAATTCTGAAATTTTTAGCTTTTTCCTGTTAATCCTAGCATGATAAAGAAGATTCAAAGAGAGTGAGATGCCAGCTCCTTTCATTCAGTCAGTAGCTTCAAACATTTCTGGACGTTTTTCAATGGCAAAAATCAATGAATATTGTAAATGCACAAACAGTAATATCTCCACATTGCACGGTGCAATTCTGAAATTTTTAGCTTTTTCCTGTTAATCCTAGCATGATAAAGAAGATTCAAAGAGAGTGAGATGCCAGCTCCTTTCATTCAGTCAGTAGCTTCAAACATTTCTGGTATATGAAAAACATGTTTTTCAATGGCAAAAATCAATGAATATTGTAAATGCACAAACAGTAATATTTCCACATTGCACGGTGCAATTCTGAAATTTTTTGCTTTTTCCTGCTAATCCTAGCATGATAAAGAAGATTCAAAGAGAGTGAGATGCCAGCTCCTTTCATTCAGTCAGTAGCTTCAAACATTTCTGGACGTTTTTCAATGGCAAAAATCAATGAATATTGTAAATGCACAAACAGTAATATCTCCACATTGCACGGTGCAATTCTGAAATTTTTTGCTTTTTCCTGTTAATCCTAGCATGATAAAGAAGATTCAAAGAGAGTGAGATGCCAGCTCCTTTCATTCAGTCAGTAGCTTCAAACATTTCTGGACGTTTTTCAATGGCAAAAATCAATGAATATTGTAAATGCACAAACAGTAATATCTCCACATTGCACGGTGCAATTCTGAAATTTTTTGCTTTTTCCTGTTAATCCTAGCATGATAAAGAAGATTCAAAGAGAGTGAGATGCCAGCTCCTTTCATTCAGTCAGTAGCTTCAAACATTTCTGGTATATGAAAAACATGTTTTTCAATGGCAAAAATCAATGAATATTGTAAATGCACAAACAGTAATATCTCCACATTGCACGGTGCAATTCTGAAATTTTTAGCTTTTTCCTGTTAATCCTAGCATGATAAAGAAGATTCAAAGAGAGTGAGATGCCAGCTCCTTTCATTCAGTCAGTAGCTTCAAACATTTCTGGTATATGAAAAACATGTTTTTCAATGGCAAAAATCAATGAATATTGTAAATGCACAAACAGTAATATCTCCACATTGCACGGTGCAATTCTGAAATTTTTTGCTTTTTCCTGTTAATCCTAGCATGATAAAGAAGATTCAAAGAGAGTGAGATGCCAGCTCCTTTCATTCAGTCAGTAGCTTCAAACATTTCTGGTATATGAAAAACATGTTTTTCAATGGCAAAAATCAATGAATATTGTAAATGCACAAACAGTAATATCTCCACATTGCACGGTGCAATTCTGAAATTTTTAGCTTTTTCCTGTTAATCCTAGCATGATAAAGAAGATTCAAAGAGAGTGAGATGCCAGCTCCTTTCATTCAGTCAGTAGCTTCAAACATTTCTGGTATATGAAAAACATGTTTTTCAATGGCAAAAATCAATGAATATTGTAAATGCACAAACAGTAATATCTCCACATTGCACGGTGCAATTCTGAAATTTTTAGCTTTTTCCTGTTAATCCTAGCATGATAAAGAAGATTCAAAGAGAGTGAGATGCCAGCTCCTTTCATTCAGTCAGTAGCTTCAAACATTTCTGGTATATGAAAAACATGTTTTTCAATGGCAAAAATCAATGAATATTGTAAATGCACAAAAAGTAATATCTCCACATTGCACGGTGCAATTCTGAAATTTTTTGCTTTTTCCTGCTAATCCTAGCATGATAAAGAAGATTCAAAGAGAGTGAGATGCCAGCTCCTTTCATTCAGTCAGTAGCTTCAAACATTTCTGGTATATGAAAAACATGTTTTTCAATGGCAAAAATCAATGAATATTGTAAATGCACAAACAGTAATATCTCCACATTGCACGGTGCAATTCTGAAATTTTTTGCTTTTTCCTGTTAATCCTAGCATGATAAAGAAGATTCAAAGAGAGTGAGATGCCAGCTCCTTTCATTCAGTCAGTAGCTTCAAACATTTCTGGTATATGAAAAACATGTTTTTCAATGGCAAAAATCAATGAATATTGTAAATGCACAAACAGTAAAATCTCCACATTGCAAGGTGCAATTCTGAAATTTTTTGCTTTTTCCTGCTAATCCTAGCATGATAAAGAAGATTCAAAGAGAGTGAGATGCCAGCTCCTTTCATTCAGTCAGTAGCTTCAAACATTTCTGGTATATGAAAAACATGTTTTTCAATGGCAAAAATCAATGAATATTGTAAATGCACAAACAGTAATATCTCCACATTGCACGGTGCAATTCTGAAATTTTTTGCTTTTTCCTGTTAATCCTAGCATGATAAAGAAGATTCAAAGAGAGTGAGATGCCAGCTCCTTTCATTCAGTCAGTAGCTTCAAACATTTCTGGTATATGAAAAACATGTTTTTCAATGGCAAAAATCAATGAATATTGTAAATGCACAAACAGTAATATCTCCACATTGCACGGTGCAATTCTGAAATTTTTAGCTTTTTCCTGTTAATCCTAGCATGATAAAGAAGATTCAAAGAGAGTGAGATGCCAGCTCCTTTCATTCAGTCAGTAGCTTCAAACATTTCTGGTATATGAAAAACATGTTTTTCAATGGCAAAAATCAATGAATATTGTAAATGCACAAACAGTAATATCTCCACATTGCACGGTGCAATTCTGAAATTTTTAGCTTTTTCCTGTTAATCCTAGCATGATAAAGAAGATTCAAAGAGAGTGAGATGCCAGCTCCTTTCATTCAGTCAGTAGCTTCAAACATTTCTGGTATATGAAAAACATGTTTTTCAATGGCAAAAATCAATGAATATTGTAAATGCACAAACAGTAATATCTCCATATTGCACGGTGCAATTCTGAAATTTTTTGCTTTTTCCTGCTAATCCTAGCATGATAAAGAAGATTCAAAGAGAGTGAGATGCCAGCTCCTTTCATTCAGTCAGTAGCTTCAAACATTTCTGGACGTTTTTCAATGGCAAAAATCAATGAATATTGTAAATGCACAAACAGTAATATCTCCACATTGCAAGGTGCAATTCTGAAATTTTTTGCTTTTTCCTGCTAATCCTAGCATGATAAAGAAGATTCAAAGAGAGTGAGATGCCAGCTCCTTTCATTCAGTCAGTAGCTTCAAACATTTCTGGTATATGAAAAACATGTTTTTCAATGGCAAAAATCAATGAATATTGTAAATGCACAAACAGTAATATCTCCACATTGCACGGTGCAATTCTGAAATTTTTAGCTTTTTCCTGTTAATCCTAGCATGATAAAGAAGATTCAAAGAGAGTGAGATGCCAGCTCCTTTCATTCAGTCAGTAGCTTCAAACATTTCTGGTATATGAAAAACATGTTTTTCAATGGCAAAAATCAATGAATATTGTAAATGCACAAACAGTAATATCTCCACATTGCACGGTGCAATTCTGAAATTTTTAGCTTTTTCCTGTTAATCCTAGCATGATAAAGAAGATTCAAAGAGAGTGAGATGCCAGCTCCTTTCATTCAGTCAGTAGCTTCAAACATTTCTGGTATATGAAAAACATGTTTTTCAATGGCAAAAATCAATGAATATTGTAAATGCACAAACAGTAATATCTCCACATTGCACGGTGCAATTCTGAAATTTTTAGCTTTTTCCTGCTAATCCTAGCATGATAAAGAAGATTCAAAGAGAGTGAGATGCCAGCTCCTTTCATTCAGTCAGTAGCTTCAAACATTTCTGGACGTTTTTCAATGGCAAAAATCAATGAATATTGTAAATGCACAAACAGTAATATCTCCACATTGCACGGTGCAATTCTGAAATTTTTTGCTTTTTCCTGCTAATCCTAGCATGATAAAGAAGATTCAAAGAGAGTGAGATGCCAGCTCCTTTCATTCAGTCAGTAGCTTCAAACATTTCTGGTATATGAAAAACATGTTTTTCAATGGCAAAAATCAATGAATATTGTAAATGCACAAACAGTAATATCTCCACATTGCACGGTGCAATTCTGAAATTTTTAGCTTTTTCCTGTTAATCCTAGCATGATAAAGAAGATTCAAAGAGAGTGAGATGCCAGCTCCTTTCATTCAGTCAGTAGCTTCAAACATTTCTGGACGTTTTTCAATGGCAAAAATCAATGAATATTGTAAATGCACAAACAGTAATATCTCCACATTGCACGGTGCAATTCTGAAATTTTTTGCTTTTTCCTGCTAATCCTAGCATGATAAAGAAGATTCAAAGAGAGTGAGATGCCAGCTCCTTTCATTCAGTCAGTAGCTTCAAACATTTCTGGACGTTTTTCAATGGCAAAAATCAATGAATATTGTAAATGCACAAACAGTAATATCTCCACATTGCACGGTGCAATTCTGAAATTTTTAGCTTTTTCCTGTTAATCCTAGCATGATAAAGAAGATTCAAAGAGAGTGAGATGCCAGCTCCTTTCATTCAGTCAGTAGCTTCAAACATTTCTGGACGTTTTTCAATGGCAAAAATCAATGAATATTGTAAATGCACAAACAGTAATATCTCCACATTGCACGGTGCAATTCTGAAATTTTTAGCTTTTTCCTGTTAATCCTAGCATGATAAAGAAGATTCAAAGAGAGTGAGATGCCAGCTCCTTTCATTCAGTCAGTAGCTTCAAACATTTCTGGTATATGAAAAACATGTTTTTCAATGGCAAAAATCAATGAATATTGTAAATGCACAAACAGTAATATTTCCACATTGCACGGTGCAATTCTGAAATTTTTTGCTTTTTCCTGCTAATCCTAGCATGATAAAGAAGATTCAAAGAGAGTGAGATGCCAGCTCCTTTCATTCAGTCAGTAGCTTCAAACATTTCTGGACGTTTTTCAATGGCAAAAATCAATGAATATTGTAAATGCACAAACAGTAATATCTCCACATTGCACGGTGCAATTCTGAAATTTTTTGCTTTTTCCTGTTAATCCTAGCATGATAAAGAAGATTCAAAGAGAGTGAGATGCCAGCTCCTTTCATTCAGTCAGTAGCTTCAAACATTTCTGGACGTTTTTCAATGGCAAAAATCAATGAATATTGTAAATGCACAAACAGTAATATCTCCACATTGCACGGTGCAATTCTGAAATTTTTTGCTTTTTCCTGTTAATCCTAGCATGATAAAGAAGATTCAAAGAGAGTGAGATGCCAGCTCCTTTCATTCAGTCAGTAGCTTCAAACATTTCTGGTATATGAAAAACATGTTTTTCAATGGCAAAAATCAATGAATATTGTAAATGCACAAACAGTAATATCTCCACATTGCACGGTGCAATTCTGAAATTTTTAGCTTTTTCCTGTTAATCCTAGCATGATAAAGAAGATTCAAAGAGAGTGAGATGCCAGCTCCTTTCATTCAGTCAGTAGCTTCAAACATTTCTGGTATATGAAAAACATGTTTTTCAATGGCAAAAATCAATGAATATTGTAAATGCACAAACAGTAATATCTCCACATTGCACGGTGCAATTCTGAAATTTTTTGCTTTTTCCTGTTAATCCTAGCATGATAAAGAAGATTCAAAGAGAGTGAGATGCCAGCTCCTTTCATTCAGTCAGTAGCTTCAAACATTTCTGGTATATGAAAAACATGTTTTTCAATGGCAAAAATCAATGAATATTGTAAATGCACAAACAGTAATATCTCCACATTGCACGGTGCAATTCTGAAATTTTTAGCTTTTTCCTGTTAATCCTAGCATGATAAAGAAGATTCAAAGAGAGTGAGATGCCAGCTCCTTTCATTCAGTCAGTAGCTTCAAACATTTCTGGTATATGAAAAACATGTTTTTCAATGGCAAAAATCAATGAATATTGTAAATGCACAAACAGTAATATCTCCACATTGCACGGTGCAATTCTGAAATTTTTAGCTTTTTCCTGTTAATCCTAGCATGATAAAGAAGATTCAAAGAGAGTGAGATGCCAGCTCCTTTCATTCAGTCAGTAGCTTCAAACATTTCTGGTATATGAAAAACATGTTTTTCAATGGCAAAAATCAATGAATATTGTAAATGCACAAACAGTAATATCTCCACATTGCACGGTGCAATTCTGAAATTTTTTGCTTTTTCCTGCTAATCCTAGCATGATAAAGAAGATTCAAAGAGAGTGAGATGCCAGCTCCTTTCATTCAGTCAGTAGCTTCAAACATTTCTGGTATATGAAAAACATGTTTTTCAATGGCAAAAATCAATGAATATTGTAAATGCACAAACAGTAATATCTCCACATTGCACGGTGCAATTCTGAAATTTTTTGCTTTTTCCTGTTAATCCTAGCATGATAAAGAAGATTCAAAGAGAGTGAGATGCCAGCTCCTTTCATTCAGTCAGTAGCTTCAAACATTTCTGGTATATGAAAAACATGTTTTTCAATGGCAAAAATCAATGAATATTGTAAATGCACAAACAGTAAAATCTCCACATTGCAAGGTGCAATTCTGAAATTTTTTGCTTTTTCCTGCTAATCCTAGCATGATAAAGAAGATTCAAAGAGAGTGAGATGCCAGCTCCTTTCATTCAGTCAGTAGCTTCAAACATTTCTGGTATATGAAAAACATGTTTTTCAATGGCAAAAATCAATGAATATTGTAAATGCACAAACAGTAATATCTCCACATTGCACGGTGCAATTCTGAAATTTTTTGCTTTTTCCTGTTAATCCTAGCATGATAAAGAAGATTCAAAGAGAGTGAGATGCCAGCTCCTTTCATTCAGTCAGTAGCTTCAAACATTTCTGGTATATGAAAAACATGTTTTTCAATGGCAAAAATCAATGAATATTGTAAATGCACAAACAGTAATATCTCCACATTGCACGGTGCAATTCTGAAATTTTTAGCTTTTTCCTGTTAATCCTAGCATGATAAAGAAGATTCAAAGAGAGTGAGATGCCAGCTCCTTTCATTCAGTCAGTAGCTTCAAACATTTCTGGTATATGAAAAACATGTTTTTCAATGGCAAAAATCAATGAATATTGTAAATGCACAAACAGTAATATCTCCACATTGCACGGTGCAATTCTGAAATTTTTAGCTTTTTCCTGTTAATCCTAGCATGATAAAGAAGATTCAAAGAGAGTGAGATGCCAGCTCCTTTCATTCAGTCAGTAGCTTCAAACATTTCTGGTATATGAAAAACATGTTTTTCAATGGCAAAAATCAATGAATATTGTAAATGCACAAACAGTAATATCTCCATATTGCACGGTGCAATTCTGAAATTTTTTGCTTTTTCCTGCTAATCCTAGCATGATAAAGAAGATTCAAAGAGAGTGAGATGCCAGCTCCTTTCATTCAGTCAGTAGCTTCAAACATTTCTGGACGTTTTTCAATGGCAAAAATCAATGAATATTGTAAATGCACAAACAGTAATATCTCCACATTGCAAGGTGCAATTCTGAAATTTTTTGCTTTTTCCTGCTAATCCTAGCATGATAAAGAAGATTCAAAGAGAGTGAGATGCCAGCTCCTTTCATTCAGTCAGTAGCTTCAAACATTTCTGGTATATGAAAAACATGTTTTTCAATGGCAAAAATCAATGAATATTGTAAATGCACAAACAGTAATATCTCCACATTGCACGGTGCAATTCTGAAATTTTTAGCTTTTTCCTGTTAATCCTAGCATGATAAAGAAGATTCAAAGAGAGTGAGATGCCAGCTCCTTTCATTCAGTCAGTAGCTTCAAACATTTCTGGTATATGAAAAACATGTTTTTCAATGGCAAAAATCAATGAATATTGTAAATGCACAAACAGTAATATCTCCACATTGCACGGTGCAATTCTGAAATTTTTAGCTTTTTCCTGTTAATCCTAGCATGATAAAGAAGATTCAAAGAGAGTGAGATGCCAGCTCCTTTCATTCAGTCAGTAGCTTCAAACATTTCTGGTATATGAAAAACATGTTTTTCAATGGCAAAAATCAATGAATATTGTAAATGCACAAACAGTAATATCTCCATATTGCACGGTGCAATTCTGAAATTTTTTGCTTTTTCCTGCTAATCCTAGCATGATAAAGAAGATTCAAAGAGAGTGAGATGCCAGCTCCTTTCATTCAGTCAGTAGCTTCAAACATTTCTGGACGTTTTTCAATGGCAAAAATCAATGAATATTGTAAATGCACAAACAGTAATATCTCCACATTGCAAGGTGCAATTCTGAAATTTTTTGCTTTTTCCTGCTAATCCTAGCATGATAAAGAAGATTCAAAGAGAGTGAGATGCCAGCTCCTTTCATTCAGTCAGTAGCTTCAAACATTTCTGGTATATGAAAAACATGTTTTTCAATGGCAAAAATCAATGAATATTGTAAATGCACAAACAGTAATATCTCCACATTGCACGGTGCAATTCTGAAATTTTTAGCTTTTTCCTGTTAATCCTAGCATGATAAAGAAGATTCAAAGAGAGTGAGATGCCAGCTCCTTTCATTCAGTCAGTAGCTTCAAACATTTCTGGTATATGAAAAACATGTTTTTCAATGGCAAAAATCAATGAATATTGTAAATGCACAAACAGTAATATCTCCACATTGCACGGTGCAATTCTGAAATTTTTAGCTTTTTCCTGTTAATCCTAGCATGATAAAGAAGATTCAAAGAGAGTGAGATGCCAGCTCCTTTCATTCAGTCAGTAGCTTCAAACATTTCTGGACGTTTTTCAATGGCAAAAATCAATGAATATTGTAAATGCACAAACAGTAATATCTCCACATTGCACGGTGCAATTCTGAAATTTTTTGCTTTTTCCTGTTAATCCTAGCATGATAAAGAAGATTCAAAGAGAGTGAGATGCCAGCTCCTTTCATTCAGTCAGTAGCTTCAAACATTTCTGGTATATGAAAAACATGTTTTTCAATGGCAAAAATCAATGAATATTGTAAATGCACAAACAGTAATATCTCCACATTGCACGGTGCAATTCTGAAATTTTTTGCTTTTTCCTGCTAATCCTAGCATGATAAAGAAGATTCAAAGAGAGTGAGATGCCAGCTCCTTTCATTCAGTCAGTAGCTTCAAACATTTCTGGTATATGAAAAACATGTTTTTCAATGGCAAAAATCAATGAATATTGTAAATGCACAAACAGTAATATCTCCACATTGCACGGTGCAATTCTGAAATTTTTAGCTTTTTCCTGTTAATCCTAGCATGATAAAGAAGATTCAAAGAGAGTGAGATGCCAGCTCCTTTCATTCAGTCAGTAGCTTCAAACATTTCTGGTATATGAAAAACATGTTTTTCAATGGCAAAAATCAATGAATATTGTAAATGCACAAACAGTAATATCTCCACATTGCACGGTGCAATTCTGAAATTTTTTCCTTTTTCCTGCTAATCCTAGCATGATAAAGAAGATTCAAAGAGAGTGAGATGCCAGCTCCTTTCATTCAGTCAGTAGCTTCAAACATTTCTGGACGTTTTTCAATGGCAAAAATCAATGAATATTGTAAATGCACAAACAGTAATATCTCCACATTGCACGGTGCAATTCTGAAATTTTTAGCTTTTTCCTGTTAATCCTAGCATGATAAAGAAGATTCAAAGAGAGTGAGATGCCAGCTCCTTTCATTCAGTCAGTAGCTTCAAACATTTCTGGTATATGAAAAACATGTTTTTCAATGGCAAAAATCAATGAATATTGTAAATGCACAAACAGTAATATCTCCACATTGCACGGTGCAATTCTGAAATTTTTTGCTTTTTCCTGCTAATCCTAGCATGATAAAGAAGATTCAAAGAGAGTGAGATGCCAGCTCCTTTCATTCAGTCAGTAGCTTCAAACATTTCTGGACGTTTTTCAATGGCAAAAATCAATGAATATTGTAAATGCACAAACAGTAATATCTCCACATTGCACGGTGCAATTCTGAAATTTTTAGCTTTTTCCTGTTAATCCTAGCATGATAAAGAAGATTCAAAGAGAGTGAGATGCCAGCTCCTTTCATTCAGTCAGTAGCTTCAAACATTTCTGGACGTTTTTCAATGGCAAAAATCAATGAATATTGTAAATGCACAAACAGTAATATCTCCACATTGCACGGTGCAATTCTGAAATTTTTAGCTTTTTCCTGCTAATCCTAGCATGATAAAGAAGATTCAAAGAGAGTGAGATGCCAGCTCCTTTCATTCAGTCAGTAGCTTCAAACATTTCTGGACGTTTTTCAATGGCAAAAATCAATGAATATTGTAAATGCACAAACAGTAATATCTCCACATTGCACGGTGCAATTCTGAAATTTTTTGCTTTTTCCTGCTAATCCTAGCATGATAAAGAAGATTCAAAGAGAGTGAGATGCCAGCTCCTTTCATTCAGTCAGTAGCTTCAAACATTTCTGGACGTTTTTCAATGGCAAAAATCAATGAATATTGTAAATGCACAAACAGTAATATCTCCACATTGCACGGTGCAATTCTGAAATTTTTAGCTTTTTCCTGTTAATCCTAGCATGATAAAGAAGATTCAAAGAGAATGAGATGCCAGCTCCTTTCATTCAGTCAGTAGCTTCAAACATTTCTGGTATATGAAAAACATGTTTTTCAATGGCAAAAATCAATGAATATTGTAAATGCACAAACAGTAATATCTCCACATTGCACGGTGCAATTCTGAAATTTTTAGCTTTTTCCTGCTAATCCTAGCATGATAAAGAAGATTCAAAGAGAGTGAGATGCCAGCTCCTTTCATTCAGTCAGTAGCTTCAAACATTTCTGGACGTTTTTCAATGGCAAAAATCAATGAATATTGTAAATGCACAAACAGTAATATCTCCACATTGCACGGTGCAATTCTGAAATTTTTTGCTTTTTCCTGCTAATCCTAGCATGATAAAGAAGATTCAAAGAGAGTGAGATGCCAGCTCCTTTCATTCAGTCAGTAGCTTCAAACATTTCTGGTATATGAAAAACATGTTTTTCAATGGCAAAAATCAATGAATATTGTAAATGCACAAACAGTAATATCTCCACATTGCACGGTGCAATTCTGAAATTTTTAGCTTTTTCCTGTTAATCCTAGCATGATAAAGAAGATTCAAAGAGAGTGAGATGCCAGCTCCTTTCATTCAGTCAGTAGCTTCAAACATTTCTGGACGTTTTTCAATGGCAAAAATCAATGAATATTGTAAATGCACAAACAGTAATATCTCCACATTGCACGGTGCAATTCTGAAATTTTTTGCTTTTTCCTGCTAATCCTAGCATGATAAAGAAGATTCAAAGAGAGTGAGATGCCAGCTCCTTTCATTCAGTCAGTAGCTTCAAACATTTCTGGACGTTTTTCAATGGCAAAAATCAATGAATATTGTAAATGCACAAACAGTAATATCTCCACATTGCACGGTGCAATTCTGAAATTTTTTGCTTTTTCCTGCTAATCCTAGCATGATAAAGAAGATTCAAAGAGAGTGAGATGCCAGCTCCTTTCATTCAGTCAGTAGCTTCAAACATTTCTGGACGTTTTTCAATGGCAAAAATCAATGAATATTGTAAATGCACAAACAGTAATATCTCCACATTGCACGGTGCAATTCTGAAATTTTTAGCTTTTTCCTGTTAATCCTAGCATGATAAAGAAGATTCAAAGAGAGTGAGATGCCAGCTCCTTTCATTCAGTCAGTAGCTTCAAACATTTCTGGACGTTTTTCAATGGCAAAAATCAATGAATATTGTAAATGCACAAACAGTAATATCTCCACATTGCACGGTGCAATTCTGAAATTTTTAGCTTTTTCCTGTTAATCCTAGCATGATAAAGAAGATTCAAAGAGAGTGAGATGCCAGCTCCTTTCATTCAGTCAGTAGCTTCAAACATTTCTGGTATATGAAAAACATGTTTTTCAATGGCAAAAATCAATGAATATTGTAAATGCACAAACAGTAATATTTCCACATTGCACGGTGCAATTCTGAAATTTTTTGCTTTTTCCTGCTAATCCTAGCATGATAAAGAAGATTCAAAGAGAGTGAGATGCCAGCTCCTTTCATTCAGTCAGTAGCTTCAAACATTTCTGGACGTTTTTCAATGGCAAAAATCAATGAATATTGTAAATGCACAAACAGTAATATCTCCACATTGCACGGTGCAATTCTGAAATTTTTTGCTTTTTCCTGTTAATCCTAGCATGATAAAGAAGATTCAAAGAGAGTGAGATGCCAGCTCCTTTCATTCAGTCAGTAGCTTCAAACATTTCTGGACGTTTTTCAATGGCAAAAATCAATGAATATTGTAAATGCACAAACAGTAATATCTCCACATTGCACGGTGCAATTCTGAAATTTTTTGCTTTTTCCTGTTAATCCTAGCATGATAAAGAAGATTCAAAGAGAGTGAGATGCCAGCTCCTTTCATTCAGTCAGTAGCTTCAAACATTTCTGGTATATGAAAAACATGTTTTTCAATGGCAAAAATCAATGAATATTGTAAATGCACAAACAGTAATATCTCCACATTGCACGGTGCAATTCTGAAATTTTTAGCTTTTTCCTGTTAATCCTAGCATGATAAAGAAGATTCAAAGAGAGTGAGATGCCAGCTCCTTTCATTCAGTCAGTAGCTTCAAACATTTCTGGTATATGAAAAACATGTTTTTCAATGGCAAAAATCAATGAATATTGTAAATGCACAAACAGTAATATCTCCACATTGCACGGTGCAATTCTGAAATTTTTTGCTTTTTCCTGTTAATCCTAGCATGATAAAGAAGATTCAAAGAGAGTGAGATGCCAGCTCCTTTCATTCAGTCAGTAGCTTCAAACATTTCTGGTATATGAAAAACATGTTTTTCAATGGCAAAAATCAATGAATATTGTAAATGCACAAACAGTAATATCTCCACATTGCACGGTGCAATTCTGAAATTTTTAGCTTTTTCCTGTTAATCCTAGCATGATAAAGAAGATTCAAAGAGAGTGAGATGCCAGCTCCTTTCATTCAGTCAGTAGCTTCAAACATTTCTGGTATATGAAAAACATGTTTTTCAATGGCAAAAATCAATGAATATTGTAAATGCACAAACAGTAATATCTCCACATTGCACGGTGCAATTCTGAAATTTTTAGCTTTTTCCTGTTAATCCTAGCATGATAAAGAAGATTCAAAGAGAGTGAGATGCCAGCTCCTTTCATTCAGTCAGTAGCTTCAAACATTTCTGGTATATGAAAAACATGTTTTTCAATGGCAAAAATCAATGAATATTGTAAATGCACAAACAGTAATATCTCCACATTGCACGGTGCAATTCTGAAATTTTTTGCTTTTTCCTGCTAATCCTAGCATGATAAAGAAGATAAAAAGAGAGTGAGATGCCAGCTCCTTTCATTCAGTCAGTAGCTTCAAACATTTCTGGTATATGAAAAACATGTTTTTCAATGGCAAAAATCAATGAATATTGTAAATGCACAAACAGTAATATCTCCACATTGCACGGTGCAATTCTGAAATTTTTTGCTTTTTCCTGTTAATCCTAGCATGATAAAGAAGATTCAAAGAGAGTGAGATGCCAGCTCCTTTCATTCAGTCAGTAGCTTCAAACATTTCTGGTATATGAAAAACATGTTTTTCAATGGCAAAAATCAATGAATATTGTAAATGCACAAACAGTAAAATCTCCACATTGCAAGGTGCAATTCTGAAATTTTTTGCTTTTTCCTGCTAATCCTAGCATGATAAAGAAGATTCAAAGAGAGTGAGATGCCAGCTCCTTTCATTCAGTCAGTAGCTTCAAACATTTCTGGTATATGAAAAACATGTTTTTCAATGGCAAAAATCAATGAATATTGTAAATGCACAAACAGTAATATCTCCACATTGCACGGTGCAATTCTGAAATTTTTTGCTTTTTCCTGTTAATCCTAGCATGATAAAGAAGATTCAAAGAGAGTGAGATGCCAGCTCCTTTCATTCAGTCAGTAGCTTCAAACATTTCTGGTATATGAAAAACATGTTTTTCAATGGCAAAAATCAATGAATATTGTAAATGCACAAACAGTAATATCTCCACATTGCACGGTGCAATTCTGAAATTTTTAGCTTTTTCCTGTTAATCCTAGCATGATAAAGAAGATTCAAAGAGAGTGAGATGCCAGCTCCTTTCATTCAGTCAGTAGCTTCAAACATTTCTGGTATATGAAAAACATGTTTTTCAATGGCAAAAATCAATGAATATTGTAAATGCACAAACAGTAATATCTCCACATTGCACGGTGCAATTCTGAAATTTTTAGCTTTTTCCTGTTAATCCTAGCATGATAAAGAAGATTCAAAGAGAGTGAGATGCCAGCTCCTTTCATTCAGTCAGTAGCTTCAAACATTTCTGGTATATGAAAAACATGTTTTTCAATGGCAAAAATCAATGAATATTGTAAATGCACAAACAGTAATATCTCCATATTGCACGGTGCAATTCTGAAATTTTTTGCTTTTTCCTGCTAATCCTAGCATGATAAAGAAGATTCAAAGAGAGTGAGATGCCAGCTCCTTTCATTCAGTCAGTAGCTTCAAACATTTCTGGACGTTTTTCAATGGCAAAAATCAATGAATATTGTAAATGCACAAACAGTAATATCTCCACATTGCAAGGTGCAATTCTGAAATTTTTTGCTTTTTCCTGCTAATCCTAGCATGATAAAGAAGATTCAAAGAGAGTGAGATGCCAGCTCCTTTCATTCAGTCAGTAGCTTCAAACATTTCTGGTATATGAAAAACATGTTTTTCAATGGCAAAAATCAATGAATATTGTAAATGCACAAACAGTAATATCTCCACATTGCACGGTGCAATTCTGAAATTTTTAGCTTTTTCCTGTTAATCCTAGCATGATAAAGAAGATTCAAAGAGAGTGAGATGCCAGCTCCTTTCATTCAGTCAGTAGCTTCAAACATTTCTGGTATATGAAAAACATGTTTTTCAATGGCAAAAATCAATGAATATTGTAAATGCACAAACAGTAATATCTCCACATTGCACGGTGCAATTCTGAAATTTTTAGCTTTTTCCTGTTAATCCTAGCATGATAAAGAAGATTCAAAGAGAGTGAGATGCCAGCTCCTTTCATTCAGTCAGTAGCTTCAAACATTTCTGGACGTTTTTCAATGGCAAAAATCAATGAATATTGTAAATGCACAAACAGTAATATCTCCACATTGCAAGGTGCAATTCTGAAATTTTTAGCTTTTTCCTGTTAATCCTAGCATGATAAAGAAGATTCAAAGAGAGTGAGATGCCAGCTCCTTTCATTCAGTCAGTAGCTTCAAACATTTCTGGACGTTTTTCAATGGCAAAAATCAATGAATATTGTAAATGCACAAACAGTAATATCTCCACATTGCACGGTGCAATTCTGAAATTTTTAGCTTTTTCCTGTTAATCCTAGCATGATAAAGAAGATTCAAAGAGAGTGAGATGCCAGCTCCTTTCATTCAGTCAGTAGCTTCAAACATTTCTGGACGTTTTTCAATGGCAAAAATCAATGAATATTGTAAATGCACAAACAGTAATATCTCCACATTGCAAGGTGCAATTCTGAAATTTTTTGCTTTTTCCTGCTAATCCTAGCATGATAAAGAAGATTCAAAGAGAGTGAGATGCCAGCTCCTTTCATTCAGTCAGTAGCTTCAAACATTTCTGGTATATGAAAAACATGTTTTTCAATGGCAAAAATCAATGAATATTGTAAATGCACAAACAGTAATATCTCCACATTGCACGGTGCAATTCTGAAATTTTTTGCTTTTTCCTGCTAATCCTAGCATGATAAAGAAGATTCAAAGAGAGTGAGATGCCAGCTCCTTTCATTCAGTCAGTAGCTTCAAACATTTCTGGTATATGAAAAACATGTTTTTCAATGGCAAAAATCAATGAATATTGTAAATGCACAAACAGTAATATCTCCACATTGCACGGTGCAATTCTGAAATTTTTAGCTTTTTCCTGTTAATCCTAGCATGATAAAGAAGATTCAAAGAGAGTGAGATGCCAGCTCCTTTCATTCAGTCAGTAGCTTCAAACATTTCTGGACGTTTTTCAATGGCAAAAATCAATGAATATTGTAAATGCACAAACAGTAATATCTCCACATTGCAAGGTGCAATTCTGAAATTTTTTGCTTTTTCCTGCTAATCCTAGCATGATAAAGAAGATTCAAAGAGAGTGAGATGCCAGCTCCTTTCATTCAGTCAGTAGCTTCAAACATTTCTGGACGTTTTTCAATGGCAAAAATCAATGAATATTGTAAATGCACAAACAGTAATATCTCCACATTGCACGGTGCAATTCTGAAATTTTTAGCTTTTTCCTGTTAATCCTAGCATGATAAAGAAGATTCAAAGAGAGTGAGATGCCAGCTCCTTTCATTCAGTCAGTAGCTTCAAACATTTCTGGTATATGAAAAACATGTTTTTCAATGGCAAAAATCAATGAATATTGTAAATGCACAAACAGTAATATCTCCACATTGCACGGTGCAATTCTGAAATTTTTAGCTTTTTCCTGTTAATCCTAGCATGATAAAGAAGATTCAAAGAGAGTGAGATGCCAGCTCCTTTCATTCAGTCAGTAGCTTCAAACATTTCTGGTATATGAAAAACATGTTTTTCAATGGCAAAAATCAATGAATATTGTAAATGCACAAACAGTAATATCTCCACATTGCACGGTGCAATTCTGAAATTTTTTGCTTTTTCCTGCTAATCCTAGCATGATAAAGAAGATTCAAAGAGAGTGAGATGCCAGCTCCTTTCATTCAGTCAGTAGCTTCAAACATTTCTGGACGTTTTTCAATGGCAAAAATCAATGAATATTGTAAATGCACAAACAGTAATATCTCCACATTGCAAGGTGCAATTCTGAAATTTTTTGCTTTTTCCTGCTAATCCTAGCATGATAAAGAAGATTCAAAGAGAGTGAGATGCCAGCTCCTTTCATTCAGTCAGTAGCTTCAAACATTTCTGGACGTTTTTCAATGGCAAAAATCAATGAATATTGTAAATGCACAAACAGTAATATCTCCACATTGCACGGTGCAATTCTGAAATTTTTAGCTTTTTCCTGTTAATCCTAGCATGATAAAGAAGATTCAAAGAGAGTGAGATGCCAGCTCCTTTCATTCAGTCAGTAGCTTCAAACATTTCTGGTATATGAAAAACATGTTTTTCAATGGCAAAAATCAATGAATATTGTAAATGCACAAACAGTAATATCTCCACATTGCACGGTGCAATTCTGAAATTTTTTGCTTTTTCCTGCTAATCCTAGCATGATAAAGAAGATTCAAAGAGAGTGAGATGCCAGCTCCTTTCATTCAGTCAGTAGCTTCAAACATTTCTGGACGTTTTTCAATGGCAAAAATCAATGAATATTGTAAATGCACAAACAGTAATATCTCCACATTGCACGGTGCAATTCTGAAATTTTTTGCTTTTTCCTGCTAATCCTAGCATGATAAAGAAGATTCAAAGAGAGTGAGATGCCAGCTCCTTTCATTCAGTCAGTAGCTTCAAACATTTCTGGACGTTTTTCAATGGCAAAAATCAATGAATATTGTAAATGCACAAACAGTAATATCTCCACATTGCACGGTGCAATTCTGAAATTTTTAGCTTTTTCCTGTTAATCCTAGCATGATAAAGAAGATTCAAAGAGAGTGAGATGCCAGCTCCTTTCATTCAGTCAGTAGCTTCAAACATTTCTGGTATATGAAAAACATGTTTTTCAATGGCAAAAATCAATGAATATTGTAAATGCACAAACAGTAATATCTCCACATTGCACGGTGCAATTCTGAAATTTTTTGCTTTTTCCTGCTAATCCTAGCATGATAAAGAAGATTCAAAGAGAGTGAGATGCCAGCTCCTTTCATTCAGTCAGTAGCTTCAAACATTTCTGGACGTTTTTCAATGGCAAAAATCAATGAATATTGTAAATGCACAAACAGTAATATCTCCACATTGCACGGTGCAATTCTGAAATTTTTAGCTTTTTCCTGTTAATCCTAGCATGATAAAGAAGATTCAAAGAGAGTGAGATGCCAGCTCCTTTCATTCAGTCAGTAGCTTCAAACATTTCTGGTATATGAAAAACATGTTTTTCAATGGCAAAAATCAATGAATATTGTAAATGCACAAACAGTAATATCTCCACATTGCACGGTGCAATTCTGAAATTTTTAGCTTTTTCCTGTTAATCCTAGCATGATAAAGAAGATTCAAAGAGAGTGAGATGCCAGCTCCTTTCATTCAGTCAGTAGCTTCAAACATTTCTGGTATATGAAAAACATGTTTTTCAATGGCAAAAATCAATGAATATTGTAAATGCACAAACAGTAATATCTCCACATTGCACGGTGCAATTCTGAAATTTTTAGCTTTTTCCTGTTAATCCTAGCATGATAAAGAAGATTCAAAGAGAGTGAGATGCCAGCTCCTTTCATTCAGTCAGTAGCTTCAAACATTTCTGGTATATGAAAAACATGTTTTTCAATGGCAAAAATCAATGAATATTGTAAATGCACAAACAGTAATATCTCCACATTGCACGGTGCAATTCTGAAATTTTTAGCTTTTTCCTGTTAATCCTAGCATGATAAAGAAGATTCAAAGAGAGTGAGATGCCAGCTCCTTTCATTCAGTCAGTAGCTTCAAACATTTCTGGTATATGAAAAACATGTTTTTCAATGGCAAAAATCAATGAATATTGTAAATGCACAAACAGTAATATCTCCACATTGCACGGTGCAATTCTGAAATTTTTTGCTTTTTCCTGCTAATCCTAGCATGATAAAGAAGATTCAAAGAGAGTGAGATGCCAAGCTCCTTTCATTCAGTCAGTAGCTTCAAACATTTCTGGACGTTTTTCAATGGCAAAAATCAATGAATATTGTAAATGCACAAACAGTAATATCTCCACATTGCACGGTGCAATTCTGAAATTTTTTGCTTTTTCCTGTTAATCCTAGCATGATAAAGAAGATTCAAAGAGAGTGAGATGCCAGCTCCTTTCATTCAGTCAGTAGCTTCAAACATTTCTGGACGTTTTTCAATGGCAAAAATCAATGAATATTGTAAATGCACAAACAGTAATATCTCCACATTGCACGGTGCAATTCTGAAATTTTTAGCTTTTTCCTGTTAATCCTAGCATGATAAAGAAGATTCAAAGAGAGTGAGATGCCAGCTCCTTTCATTCAGTCAGTAGCTTCAAACATTTCTGGTATATGAAAAACATGTTTTTCAATGGCAAAAATCAATGAATATTGTAAATGCACAAACAGTAATATCTCCACATTGCACGGTGCAATTCTGAAATTTTTAGCTTTTTCCTGTTAATCCTAGCATGATAAAGAAGATTCAAAGAGAGTGAGATGCCAGCTCCTTTCATTCAGTCAGTAGCTTCAAACATTTCTGGACGTTTTTCAATGGCAAAAATCAATGAATATTGTAAATGCACAAACAGTAATATCTCCACATTGCAAGGTGCAATTCTGAAATTTTTTGCTTTTTCCTGCTAATCCTAGCATGATAAAGAAGATTCAAAGAGAGTGAGATGCCAGCTCCTTTCATTCAGTCAGTAGCTTCAAACATTTCTGGACGTTTTTCAATGGCAAAAATCAATGAATATTGTAAATGCACAAACAGTAATATCTCCACATTGCACGGTGCAATTCTGAAATTTTTAGCTTTTTCCTGTTAATCCTAGCATGATAAAGAAGATTCAAAGAGAGTGAGATGCCAGCTCCTTTCATTCAGTCAGTAGCTTCAAACATTTCTGGACGTTTTTCAATGGCAAAAATCAATGAATATTGTAAATGCACAAACAGTAATATCTCCACATTGCACGGTGCAATTCTGAAATTTTTAGCTTTTTCCTGTTAATCCTAGCATGATAAAGAAGATTCAAAGAGAGTGAGATGCCAGCTCCTTTCATTCAGTCAGTAGCTTCAAACATTTCTGGACGTTTTTCAATGGCAAAAATCAATGAATATTGTAAATGCACAAACAGTAATATCTCCACATTGCACGGTGCAATTCTGAAATTTTTAGCTTTTTCCTGTTAATCCTAGCATGATAAAGAAGATTCAAAGAGAGTGAGATGCCAGCTCCTTTCATTCAGTCAGTAGCTTCAAACATTTCTGGACGTTTTTCAATGGCAAAAATCAATGAATATTGTAAATGCACAAACAGTAATATCTCCACATTGCACGGTGCAATTCTGAAATTTTTAGCTTTTTCCTGTTAATCCTAGCATGATAAAGAAGATTCAAAGAGAGTGAGATGCCAGCTCCTTTCATTCAGTCAGTAGCTTCAAACATTTCTGGACGTTTTTCAATGGCAAAAATCAATGAATATTGTAAATGCACAAACAGTAATATCTCCACATTGCACGGTGCAATTCTGAAATTTTTAGCTTTTTCCTGCTAATCCTAGCATGATAAAGAAGATTCAAAGAGAGTGAGATGCCAGCTCCTTTCATTCAGTCAGTAGCTTCAAACATTTCTGGTATATGAAGAACATGTTTTTCAATGGCAAAAATCAATGAATATTGTAAATGCACAAACAGTAATATCTCCACATTGCACGGTGCAATTCTGAAATTTTTTGCTTTTTCCTGCTAATCCTAGCATGATAAAGAAGATTCAAAGAGAGTGAGATGCCAGCTCCTTTCATTCAGTCAGTAGCTTCAAACATTTCTGGACGTTTTTCAATGGCAAAAATCAATGAATATTGTAAATGCACAAACAGTAATATCTCCACATTGCACGGTGCAATTCTGAAATTTTTTGCTTTTTCCTGCTAATCCTAGCATGATAAAGAAGATTCAAAGAGAGTGAGATGCCAGCTCCTTTCATTCAGTCAGTAGCTTCAAACATTTCTGGACGTTTTTCAATGGCAAAAATCAATGAATATTGTAAATGCACAAACAGTAATATCTCCACATTGCACGGTGCAATTCTGAAATTTTTAGCTTTTTCCTGCTAATCCTAGCATGATAAAGAAGATTCAAAGAGAGTGAGATGCCAGCTCCTTTCATTCAGTCAGTAGCTTCAAACATTTCTGGTATATGAAAAACATGTTTTTCAATGGCAAAAATCAATGAATATTGTAAATGCACAAACAGTAATATCTCCACATTGCACGGTGCAATTCTGAAATTTTTTGCTTTTTCCTGCTAATCCTAGCATGATAAAGAAGATTCAAAGAGAGTGAGATGCCAGCTCCTTTCATTCAGTCAGTAGCTTCAAACATTTCTGGACGTTTTTCAATGGCAAAAATCAATGAATATTGTAAATGCACAAACAGTAATATCTCCACATTGCACGGTGCAATTCTGAAATTTTTAGCTTTTTCCTGTTAATCCTAGCATGATAAAGAAGATTCAAAGAGAGTGAGATGCCAGCTCCTTTCATTCAGTCAGTAGCTTCAAACATTTCTGGACGTTTTTCAATGGCAAAAATCAATGAATATTGTAAATGCACAAACAGTAATATCTCCACATTGCACGGTGCAATTCTGAAATTTTTTGCTTTTTCCTGTTAATCCTAGCATGATACAGAAGATTCAAAGAGAGTGAGATGCCAGCTCCTTTCATTCAGTCAGTAGCTTCAAACATTTCTGGTATATGAAAAACATGTTTTTCAATGGCAAAAATCAATGAATATTGTAAATGCACAAACAGTAATATCTCCACATTGCACGGTGCAATTCTGAAATTTTTAGCTTTTTCCTGTTAATCCTAGCATGATAAAGAAGATTCAAAGAGAGTGAGATGCCAGCTCCTTTCATTCAGTCAGTAGCTTCAAACATTTCTGGTATATGAAAAACATGTTTTTCAATGGCAAAAATCAATGAATATTGTAAATGCACAAACAGTAATATCTCCACATTGCACGGTGCAATTCTGAAATTTTTTGCTTTTTCCTGTTAATCCTAGCATGATAAAGAAGATTCAAAGAGAGTGAGATGCCAGCTCCTTTCATTCAGTCAGTAGCTTCAAACATTTCTGGTATATGAAAAACATGTTTTTCAATGGCAAAAATCAATGAATATTGTAAATGCACAAACAGTAATATCTCCACATTGCACGGTGCAATTCTGAAATTTTTAGCTTTTTCCTGCTAATCCTAGCATGATAAAGAAGATTCAAAGAGAGTGAGATGCCAGCTCCTTTCATTCAGTCAGTAGCTTCAAACATTTCTGGTATATGACATGTTTTTCAATGGCAAAAATCAATGAATATTGTAAATGCACAAACAGTAATATCTCCACATTGCACGGTGCAATTCTGAAATTTTTAGCTTTTTCCTGTTAATCCTAGCATGATAAAGAAGATTCAAAGAGAGTGAGATGCCAGCTCCTTTCATTCAGTCAGTAGCTTCAAACATTTCTGGTATATGAAAAACATGTTTTTCAATGGCAAAAATCAATGAATATTGTAAATGCACAAACAGTAATATCTCCACATTGCACGGTGCAATTCTGAAATTTTTTGCTTTTTCCTGCTAATCCTAGCATGATAAAGAAGATTCAAAGAGAGTGAGATGCCAGCTCCTTTCATTCAGTCAGTAGCTTCAAACATTTCTGGATGTTTTTCAATGGCAAAAATCAATGAATATTGTAAATGCACAAACAGTAATATCTCCACATTGCACGGTGCAATTCTGAAATTTTTAGCTTTTTCCTGTTAATCCTAGCATGATAAAGAAGATTCAAAGAGAGTGAGATGCCAGCTCCTTTCATTCAGTCAGTAGCTTCAAACATTTCTGGTATATGAAAAACATGTTTTTCAATGGCAAAAATCAATGAATATTGTAAATGCACAAACAGTAATATCTCCACATTGCACGGTGCAATTCTGAAATTTTTAGCTTTTTCCTGTTAATCCTAGCATGATAAAGAAGATTCAAAGAGAGTGAGATGCCAGCTCCTTTCATTCAGTCAGTAGCTTCAAACATTTCTGGACGTTTTTTCAATGGCAAAAATCAATGAATATTGTAAATGCACAAACAGTAATATCTCCACATTGCACGGTGCAATTCTGAAATTTTTAGCTTTTTCCTGTAATCCTAGCATGATAAAGAAGATTCAAAGAGAGTGAGATGCCAGCTCCTTTCATTCAGTCAGTAGCTTCAAACATTTCTGGACGTTTTTCAATGGCAAAAATCAATGAATATTGTAAATGCACAAACAGTAATATCTCCACATTGCACGGTGCAATTCTGAAATTTTTTGCTTTTTCCTGCTAATCCTAGCATGATAAAGAGATTAGTAGCTTCAAACATTTCTGGTATAAAATATTGTAAATGCACAAACAGTAATATCTCCACATTGCACGGTGCAATTCTGAAATTTTTTGCTTTTTCCTGCTAATCCTAGCATGATAAAGAAGATTCAAAGAGAGTGAGATGCCAGCTCCTTTCATTCAGTCAGTAGCTTCAAACATTTCTGGACGTTTTTCAATGGCAAAAATCAATGAATATTGTAAATGCACAAACAGTAATATCTCCACATTGCACAGTGCAATTCTGAAATTTTTAGCTTTTTCCTGTTAATCCTAGCATGATAAAGAAGATTCAAAGAGAGTGAGATGCCAGCTCCTTTCATTCAGTCAGTAGCTTCAAACATTTCTGGACGTTTTTCAATGGCAAAAATCAATGAATATTGTAAATGCACAAACAGTAATATCTCCACATTGCACGGTGCAATTCTGAAATTTTTTGCTTTTTCCTGCTAATCCTAGCATGATAAAGAAGATTCAAAGAGACAGCTTCAAACATTTCTGGACGTTTTTCAATGGCAAAAATCAATGAATATTGTAGATGCACAAACAGTAATATCTCCACATTGCACGGTGCAATTCTGAAATTTTAGCTTTTTCCTGTTAATCCTAGCATGATAAAGAAGATTCAAAGAGAGTGAGATGCCAGCTCCTTTCATTCAGTCAGTAGCTTCAAACATTTCTGGACGTTTTTCAATGGCAAAAATCAATGAATATTGTAAATGCACAAACAGTAATATCTCCACATTGCACGGTGCAATTCTGAAATTTTTTTGCTTTTTCCTGCTAATCCTAGCATGATAAAGAAGATTCAAAGAGAGTGAGATGCCAGCTCCTTTCATTCAGTCAGTAGCTTCAAACATTTCTGGTATATGAAAAACATGTTTTTCAATGGCAAAAATCAATGAATATTGTAAATGCACAAACAGTAATATCTCCACATTGCACGGTGCAATTCTGAAATTTTTAGCTTTTTCCTGTTAATCCTAGCATGATAAAGAAGATTCAAAGAGAGTGAGATGCCAGCTTCTTTCATTCAGTCAGTAGCTTCAAACATTTCTGGTATATGAAAAACATGTTTTTCAATGGCAAAAATCAATGAATATTGTAAATGCACAAACAGTAATATCTCCACATTGCACGGTGCAATTCTGAAATTTTTTGCTTTTTCCTGCTAATCCTAGCATGATAAAGAAGTTCAAAGAGAGTGAGATGCCAGCTCCTTTCATTCAGTCAGTAGCTTCAAACATTTCTGGACGTTTTTCAATGGCAAAAATCAATGAATATTGTAAATGCACAAACAGTAATATCTCCACATTGCAAAGTGCAATTCTGAAATTTTTTGCTTTTTCCTGCTAATCCTAGCATGATAAAGAAGATTCAAAGAGAGTGAGATGCCAGCTCCTTTCATTCAGTCAGTAGCTTCAACATTTCTGGACGTTTTTCAATGGCAAAAATCAATGAATATTGTAAATGCACAAACAGTAATATCTCCACATTGCACGGTGCAATTCTGAAATTTTTAGCTTTTTCCTGCTAATCCTAGCATGATAAAGAAGATTCAAAGAGAGTGAGATGCCAGCTCCTTTCATTCAGTCAGTAGCTTCAAACATTTCTGGACGTTTTTCAATGGCAAAAATCAATGAATATTGTAAATGCACAAACAGTAATATCTCCACATTGCACGGTGCAATTCTGAAATTTTTTGCTTTTTCCTGCTAATCCTAGCATGATAAAGAAGATTCAAAGAGAGTGAGATGCCAGCTCCTTTCATTCAGTCAGTAGCTTCAAACATTTCTGGACGTTTTTCAATGGCAAAAATCAATGAATATTGTAAATGCACAAACAGTAATATCTCCACATTGCAAGGTGCAATTCTGAAATTTTTTGCTTTTTCCTGCTAATCCTAGCATGATAAAGAAGATTCAAAGAGAGTGAGATGCCAGCTCCTTTCATTCAGTCAGTAGCTTCAAACATTTCTGG
The DNA here is from genome assembly GCF_046119375.1 of Phyllobates terribilis. Taxonomy (NCBI): domain Eukaryota; kingdom Metazoa; phylum Chordata; class Amphibia; order Anura; family Dendrobatidae; genus Phyllobates; species Phyllobates terribilis. Next base: position 495 of record NW_027368862.1, on the reverse strand, counting down.
ATGTTTTTCAATGGCAAAAATCAATGAATATTGTAAATGCACAAACAGTAATATCTCCACATTGCACGGTGCAATTCTGAAATTTTTAGCTTTTTCCTGTTAATCCTAGCATGATAAAGAAGATTCAAAGAGAGTGAGATGCCAGCTCCTTTCATTCAGTCAGTAGCTTCAAACATTTCTGGTATATGGAAAAACATGTTTTTCAATGGCAAAAATCAATGAATATTGTAAATGCACAAACAGTAAATCTCCACATTGCACGGTGCAATTCTGAAATTTTTGCTTTTTCCTGCTAATCCTAGCATGATAAAGAAGATTCAAAGAGAGTGAGATGCCAGCTCCTTTCATTCAGTCAGTAGCTTCAAAATTTCTGGACGTTTTTCAATGGCAAAAATCAATGAATATTGTAAATGCACAAACAGTAATATCTCCACATTGCACGGTTGCAATTCTGAAATTTTAGCTTTTTCCTGTTAATCCTAGCATGATAAAGAA
>NW_027368861.1:0-46803 GCF_046119375.1 Phyllobates terribilis | reverse complement strand
CACAAACAGTAATATCTCCACATTGCAAGGTGCAATTCTGAAATTTTTTGCTTTTTCCTGCTAATCCTAGCATGATAAAGAAGATTCAAAGAGAGTGAGATGCCAGCTCCTTTCATTCAGTCAGTAGCTTCAAACATTTCTGGTATATGAAAAACATGTTTTTCAATGGCAAAAATCAATGAATATTGTAAATGCACAAACAGTAATATCTCAACGTTGCACGGTGCAATTCTGAAATTTTTAGCTTTTTCCTGTTAATCCTAGCATGATAAAGAAGATTCAAAGAGAGTGAGATGCCAGCTCCTTTCATTCAGTCAGTAGCTTCAAACATTTCTGGTATATGAAAAACATGTTTTTCAATGGCAAAAATCAATGAATATTGTAAATGCACAAACAGTAATATCTCCACATTGCAAGGTGCAATTCTGAAATTCTTTTGCTTTTCCTGTTAATCCTAGCATGATAAAGAAGATTCAAAGAGAGTGAGATGCCAGCTCCTTTCATTCAGTCAGTAGCTTCAAACATTTCTGGTATATGAAAAACATGTTTTTCAATGGCAAAAATCAATGAATATTGTAAATGCACAAACAGTAATATCTCCACATTGCAAGGTGCAATTCTGAAATTTTTTGCTTTTTCCTGCTAATCCTAGCATGATAAAGAAGATTCAAAGAGAGTGAGATGCCAGCTCCTTTCATTCAGTCAGTAGCTTCAAACATTTCTGGTATATGAAAAACATGTTTTTCAATGGCAAAAATCAATGAATATTGTAAATGCACAAACAGTAATATCTCCACATTGCACGGTGCAATTCTGAAATTTTTAGCTTTTTCCTGTTAATCCTAGCATGATAAAGAAGATTCAAAGAGAGTGAGATGCCAGCTCCTTTCATTCAGTCAGTAGCTTCAAACATTTCTGGTATATGAAAAACATGTTTTTCAATGGCAAAAATCAATGAATATTGTAAATGCACAAACAGTAATATCTCAACATTGCACGGTGCAATTCTGAAATTTTTAGCTTTTTCCTGTTAATCCTAGCATGATAAAGAAGATTCAAAGAGAGTGAGATGCCAGCTCCTTTCATTCAGTCAGTAGCTTCAAACATTTCTGGTATATGAAAAACATGTTTTTCAATGGCAAAAATCAATGAATATTGTAAATGCACAAACAGTAATATCTCCACATTGCAAGGTGCAATTCTGAAATTTTTTGCTTTTTCCTGTTAATCCTAGCATGATAAAGAAGATTCAAAGAGAGTGAGATGCCAGCTCCTTTCATTCAGTCAGTAGCTTCAAACATTTCTGGTATATGAAAAACATGTTTTTCAATGGCAAAAATCAATGAATATTGTAAATGCACAAACAGTAATATCTCCACATTGCACGGTGCAATTCTGAAATTTTTAGCTTTTTCCTGTTAATCCTAGCATGATAAAGATTCAAAGAGAGTGAGATGCCAGCTCCTTTCATTCAGTCAGTAGCTTCAAACATTTCTGGTATATGAAAAACATGTTTTTCAATGGCAAAAATCAATGAATATTGTAAATGCACAAACAGTAATATCTCCACATTGCAAGGTGCAATTCTGAAATTTTTTGCTTTTTCCTGTTAATCCTAGCATGATAAAGAAGATTCAAAGAGAGTGAGATGCCAGCTCCTTTCATTCAGTCAGTAGCTTCAAACATTTCTGGTATATGAAAAACATGTTTTTCAATGGCAAAAATCAATGAATATTGTAAATGCACAAACAGTAATATCTCCACATTGCACGGTGCAATTCTGAAATTTTTAGCTTTTTCCTGTTAATCCTAGCATGATAAAGAAGATTCAAAGAGAGTGAGATGCCAGCTCCTTTCATTCAGTCAGTAGCTTCAAACATTTCTGGTATATGAAAAACATGTTTTTCAATGGCAAAAATCAATGAATATTGTAAATGCACAAACAGTAATATCTCCACATTGCAAGGTGCAATTCTGAAATTTTTTGCTTTTTCCTGCTAATCCTAGCATGATAAAGAAGATTCAAAGAGAGTGAGATGCCAGCTCCTTTCATTCAGTCAGTAGCTTCAAACATTTCTGGTATATGAAAAACATGTTTTTCAATGGCAAAAATCAATGAATATTGTAAATGCACAAACAGTAATATCTCCACATTGCACGGTGCAATTCTGAAATTTTTAGCTTTTTCCTGTTAATCCTAGCATGATAAGGAAGATTCAAAGAGAGTGAGATGCCAGCTCCTTTCATTCAGTCAGTAGCTTCAAACATTTCTGGTATATGAAAAACATGTTTTTCAATGGCAAAAATCAATGAATATTGTAAATGCACAAACAGTAATATCTCCACATTGCAAGGTGCAATTCTGAAATTTTTTGCTTTTTCCTGCTAATCCTAGCATGATAAAGAAGATTCAAAGAGAGTGAGATGCCAGCTCCTTTCATTCAGTCAGTAGCTTCAAACATTTCTGGTATATGAAAAACATGTTTTTCAATGGCAAAAATCAATGAATATTGTAAATGCACAAACTAATATCTCCACATTGCACGGTGCAATGCTGAAATTTTTAGCTTTTTCCTGTTAATCCTAGCATGATAAAGATTCAAAGAGAGTGAGATGCCAGCTCCTTTCATTCAGTCAGTAGCTTCAAACATTTCTGGTATATGAAAAACATGTTTTTCAATGGCAAAAATCAATGAATATTGTAAATGCACAAACAGTAATATCTCCACATTGCAAGGTGCAATTCTGAAATTTTTTGCTTTTTCCTGCTAATCCTAGCATGATAAAGAAGATTCAAAGAGAGTGAGATGCCAGCTCCTTTCATTCAGTCAGTAGCTTCAAACATTTCTGGTATATGAAAAACATGTTTTTCAATGGCAAAAATCAATGAATATTGTAAATGCACAAACAGTAATATCTCCACATTGCATGGTGCAATTCTGAAATTTTTAGCTTTTTCCTGTTAATCCTAGCATGATAAAGAAGATTCAAAGAGAGTGAGATGCCAGCTCCTTTCATTCAGTCAGTAGCTTCAAACATTTCTGGTATATGAAAAACATGTTTTTCAATGGCAAAAATCAATGAATATTGTAAATGCACAAACAGTAATATCTCCACATTGCAAGGTGCAATTCTGAAATTTTTTGCTTTTTCCTGTTAATCCTAGCATGATAAAGAAGATTCAAAGAGAGTGAGATGCCAGCTCCTTTCATTCAGTCAGTAGCTTCAAACATTTCTGGTATATGAAAAACATGTTTTTCAATGGCAAAAATCAATGAATATTGTAAATGCACAAACAGTAATATCTCCACATTGCAAGGTGCAATTCTGAAATTTTTTGCTTTTTCCTGCTAATCCTAGCATGATAAAGAAGATTCAAAGAGAGTGAGATGCCAGCTCCTTTCATTCAGTCAGTAGCTTCAAACATTTCTGGTATATGAAAAACATGTTTTTCAATGGCAAAAATCAATGAATATTGTAAATGCACAAACAGTAATATCTCAACGTTGCACGGTGCAATTCTGAAATTTTTAGCTTTTTCCTGTTAATCCTAGCATGATAAAGAAGATTCAAAGAGAGTGAGATGCCAGCTCCTTTCATTCAGTCAGTAGCTTCAAACATTTCTGGTATATGAAAAACATGTTTTTCAATGGCAAAAATCAATGAATATTGTAAATGCACAAACAGTAATATCTCCACATTGCAAGGTGCAATTCTGAAATTTTTTGCTTTTTCCTGTTAATCCTAGCATGATAAAGAAGATTCAAAGAGAGTGAGATGCCAGCTCCTTTCATTCAGTCAGTAGCTTCAAACATTTCTGGTATATGAAAAACATGTTTTTCAATGGCAAAAATCAATGAATATTGTAAATGCACAAACAGTAATATCTCCACATTGCAAGGTGCAATTCTGAAATTTTTTGCTTTTTCCTGTTAATCCTAGCATGATAAAGAAGATTCAAAGAGAGTGAGATGCCAGCTCCTTTCATTCAGTCAGTAGCTTCAAACATTTCTGGTATATGAAAAACATGTTTTTCAATTGCAAAAATCAATGAATATTGTAAATGCACAAACAGTAATATCTCCACATTGCACGGTGCAATTCTGAAATTTTTAGCTTTTTCCTGTTAATCCTAGCATGATAAAGAAGATTCAAAGAGAGTGAGATGCCAGCTCCTTTCATTCAGTCAGTAGCTTCAAACATTTCTGGTATATGAAAAACATGTTTTTCAATGGCAAAAATCAATGAATATTGTAAATGCACAAACAGTAATATCTCCACATTGCAAGGTGCAATTCTGAAATTTTTTGCTTTTTCCTGCTAATCCTAGCATGATAAAGAAGATTCAAAGAGAGTGAGATGCCAGCTCCTTTCATTCAGTCAGTAGCTTCAAACATTTCTGGTATATGAAAAACATGTTTTTCAATGGCAAAAATCAATGAATATTGTAAATGCGCAAACAGTAATATCTCCACATTGCACGGTGCAATTCTGAAATTTTTAGCTTTTTCCTGTTAATCCTAGCATGATAAAGAAGATTCAAAGAGAGTGAGATGCCAGCTCCTTTCATTCAGTCAGTAGCTTCAAACATTTCTGGTATATGAAAAACATGTTTTTCAATGGCAAAAATCAATGAATATTGTAATTGCATAAACAGTAATATCTCCACATTGCAAGGTGCAATTCTGAAATTTTTTGCTTTTTCCTGCTAATCCTAGCATGATAAAGAAGATTCAAAGAGAGTGAGATGCCAGCTCCTTTCATTCAGTCAGTAGCTTCAAACATTTCTGGTATATGAAAAACATGTTTTTCAATGGCAAAAATCAATGAATATTGTAATTGCACAAACAGTAATATCTCAACGTTGCACGGTGCAATTCTGAAATTTTTAGCTTTTTCCTGTTAATCCTAGCATGATAAAGAAGATTCAAAGAGAGTGAGATGCCAGCTCCTTTCATTCAGTCAGTAGCTTCAAACATTTCTGGTATATGAAAAACGTTTTTCAATGGCAAAAATCAATGAATATTGTAAATGCACAAACAGTAATATCTCCACATTGCAAGGTGCAATTCTGAAATTTTTTGCTTTTTCCTGTTAATCCTAGCATGATAAAGAAGATTCAAAGAGAGTGAGATGCCAGCTCCTTTCATTCAGTCAGTAGCTTCAAACATTTCTGGTATATGAAAAACATGTTTTTCAATGGCAAAAATCAATGAATATTGTAAATGCACAAACAGTAATATCTCCACATTGCAAGGTGCAATTCTGAAATTTTTTGCTTTTTCCTGCTAATCCTAGCATGATAAAGAAGATTCAAAGAGAGTGAGATGCCAGCTCCTTTCATTCAGTCAGTAGCTTCAAACATTTCTGGTATATGAAAAACATGTTTTTCAATGGCAAAAATCAATGAATATTGTAAATGCACAAACAGTAATATCTCCACATTGCACGGTGCAATTCTGAAATTTTTAGCTTTTTCCTGTTAATCCTAGCATGATAAAGAAGATTCAAAGAGAGTGAGATGCCAGCTCCTTTCATTCAGTCAGTAGCTTCAAACATTTCTGGTATATGAAAAACATGTTTTTCAATGGCAAAAATCAATGAATATTGTAAATGCACAAACAGTAATATCTCCACATTGCAAGGTGCAATTCTGAAATTTTTTGCTTTTTCCTGCTAATCCTAGCATGATAAAGAAGATTCAAAGAGAGTGAGATGCCAGCTCCTTTCATTCAGTCAGTAGCTTCAAACATTTCTGGTATATGAAAAACATGTTTTTCAATGGCAAAAATCAATGAATATTGTAAATGCACAAACAGTAATATCTCCACATTGCACGGTGCAATTATGAAATTTTTAGCTTTTTCCTGTTAATCCTAGCATGATAAAGAAGATTCAAAGAGAGTGAGATGCCAGCTCCTTTCATTCAGTCAGTAGCTTCAAACATTTCTGGTATATGAAAAACATGTTTTTCAATGGCAAAAATCAATGAATATTGTAAATGCACAAACAGTAATATCTCCACATTGCAAGGTGCAATTCTGAAATTTTTTGCTTTTTCCTGCTAATCCTAGCATGATAAAGAAGATTCAAAGAGAGTGAGATGCCAGCTCCTTTCATTCAGTCAGTAGCTTCAAACATTTCTGGTATATGAAAAACATGTTTTTCAATGGCAAAAATCAATGAATATTGTAAATGCACAAACAGTAATATCTCAACATTGCACGGTGCAATTCTGAAATTTTTAGCTTTTTCCTGTTAATCCTAGCATGATAAAGAAGATTCAAAGAGAGTGAGATGCCAGCTCCTTTCATTCAGTCAGTAGCTTCAAACATTTCTGGTATATGAAAAACATGTTTTTCAATGGCAAAAATCAATGAATATTGTAAATGCACAAACAGTAATATCTCCACATTGCAAGGTGCAATTCTGAAATTTTTTGCTTTTTCCTGTTAATCCTAGCATGATAAAGAAGATTCAAAGAGAGTGAGATGCCAGCTCCTTTCATTCAGTCAGTAGCTTCAAACATTTCTGGTATATGAAAAACATGTTTTTCAATGGCAAAAATCAATGAATATTGTAAATGCACAAACAGTAATATCTCCACATTGCACGGTGCAATTCTGAAATTTTTAGCTTTTTCCTGTTAATCCTAGCATGATAAAGAAGATTCAAAGAGAGTGAGATGCCAGCTCCTTTCATTCAGTCAGTAGCTTCAAACATTTCTGGTATATGAAAAACATGTTTTTCAATGGCAAAAATCAATGAATATTGTAAATGCACAAACAGTAATATCTCCACATTGCAAGGTGCAATTCTGAAATTTTTTGCTTTTTCCTGTTAATCCTAGCATGATAAAGAAGATTCAAAGAGAGTGAGATGCCAGCTCCTTTCATTCAGTCAGTAGCTTCAAACATTTCTGGTATATGAAAAACATGTTTTTCAATGGCAAAAATCAATGAATATTGTAAATGCACAAACAGTAATATCTCCACATTGCAAGGTGCAATTCTGAAATTTTTTGCTTTTTCCTGCTAATCCTAGCATGATAAAGAAGATTCAAAGAGAGTGAGATGCCAGCTCCTTTCATTCAGTCAGTAGCTTCAAACATTTCTGGTATATGAAAAACATGTTTTTCAATGGCAAAAATCAATGAATATTGTAAATGCACAAACAGTAATATCTCCACATTGCACGGTGCAATTCTGAAATTTTTAGCTTTTTCCTGTTAATCCTAGCATGATAAAGAAGATTCAAAGAGAGTGAGATGCCAGCTCCTTTCATTCAGTCAGTAGCTTCAAACATTTCTGGTATATGAAAAACATGTTTTTCAATGGCAAAAATCAATGAATATTGTAAATGCACAAACAGTAATATCTCCACATTGCAAGGTGCAATTCTGAAATTTTTTGCTTTTTCCTGCTAATCCTAGCATGATAAAGAAGATTCAAAGAGAGTGAGATGCCAGCTCCTTTCATTCAGTCAGTAGCTTCAAACATTTCTGGTATATGAAAAACATGTTTTTCAATGGCAAAAATCAATGAATATTGTAAATGCACAAACAGTAATATCTCCACATTGCACGGTGCAATTCTGAAATTTTTAGCTTTTTCCTGTTAATCCTAGCATGATAAAGAAGATTCAAAGAGAGTGAGATGCCAGCTCCTTTCATTCAGTCAGTAGCTTCAAACATTTCTGGTATATGAAAAACATGTTTTTCAATGGCAAAAATCAATGAATATTGTAAATGCACAAACAGTAATATCTCCACATTGCAAGGTGCAATTCTGAAATTTTTTGCTTTTTCCTGCTAATCCTAGCATGATAAAGAAGATTCAAAGAGAGTGAGATGCCAGCTCCTTTCATTCAGTCAGTAGCTTCAAACATTTCTGGTATATGAAAAACATGTTTTTCAATGGCAAAAATCAATGAATATTGTCAATGCACAAACAGTAATATCTCCACATTGCACGGTGCAATTCTGAAATTTTTAGCTTTTTCCTGTTAATCCTAGCATGATAAAGAAGATTCAAAGAGAGTGAGATGCCAGCTCCTTTCATTCAGTCAGTAGCTTCAAACATTTCTGGTATATGAAAAACATGTTTTTCAATGGCAAAAATCAATGAATATTGTAAATGCACAAACAGTAATATCTCCACATTGCACGGTGCAATTCTGAAATTTTTAGCTTTTTCCTGTTAATCCTAGCATGATAAAGAAGATTCAAAGAGAGTGAGATGCCAGCTCCTTTCATTCAGTCAGTAGCTTCAAACATTTCTGGTATATGAAAAACATGTTTTTCAATGGCAAAAATCAATGAATATTGTAAATGCACAAACAGTAATATCTCCACATTGCAAGGTGCAATTCTGAAATTTTTTGCTTTTTCCTGCTAATCCTAGCATGATAAAGAAGATTCAAAGAGAGTGAGATGCCAGCTCCTTTCATTCAGTCAGTAGCTTCAAACATTTCTGGTATATGAAAAACATGTTTTTCAATGGCAAAAATCAATGAATATTGTAAATGCACAAACTAATATCTCCACATTGCACGGTGCAATGCTGAAATTTTTATCTTTTTCCTGTTAATCCTAGCATGATAAAGAAGATTCAAAGAGAGTGAGGTGCCAGCTCCTTTCATTCAGTCAGTAGCTTCAAACATTTCTGGTATATGAAAAACATGTTTTTCAATGGCAAAAATCAATGAATATTGTAAATGCACAAACAGTAATATCTCCACATTGCAAGGTGCAATTCTGAAATTTTTTGCTTTTTCCTGTTAATCCTAGCATGATAAAGAAGATTCAAAGAGAGTGAGATGCCAGCTCCTTTCATTCAGTCAGTAGCTTCAAACATTTCTGGTATATGAAAAACATGTTTTTCAATGGCAAAAATCAATGAATATTGTAAATGCACAAACAGTAATATCTCCACATTGCAAGGTGCAATTCTGAAATTTTTTGCTTTTTCCTGCTAATCCTAGCATGATAAAGAAGATTCAAAGAGAGTGAGATGCCAGCTCCTTTCATTCAGTCAGTAGCTTCAAACATTTCTGGTATATGAAAAACATGTTTTTCAATGGCAAAAATCAATGAATATTGTAATTGCATAAACAGTAATATCTCAACGTTGCACGGTGCAATTCTGAAATTTTTAGCTTTTTCCTGTTAATCCTAGCATGATAAAGAAGATTCAAAGAGAGTGAGATGCCAGCTCCTTTCATTCAGTCAGTAGCTTCAAACATTTCTGGTATATGAAAAACATGTTTTTCAATGGCAAAAATCAATGAATATTGTAAATGCACAAACAGTAATATCTCCACATTGCAAGGTGCAATTCTGAAATTTTTTGCTTTTTCCTGTTAATCCTAGCATGATAAAGAAGATTCAAAGAGAGTGAGATGCCAGCTCCTTTCATTCAGTCAGTAGCTTCAAACATTTCTGGTATATGAAAAACATGTTTTTCAATGGCAAAAATCAATGAATATTGTAAATGCACAAACAGTAATATCTCCACATTGCAAGGTGCAATTCTGAAATTTTTTGCTTTTTCCTGCTAATCCTAGCATGATAAAGAAGATTCAAAGAGAGTGAGATGCCAGCTCCTTTCATTCAGTCAGTAGCTTCAAACATTTCTGGTATATGAAAAACATGTTTTTCAATGGCAAAAATCAATGAATATTGTAAATGCACAAACAGTAATATCTCCACATTGCACGGTGCAATTCTGAAATTTTTAGCTTTTTCCTGTTAATCCTAGCATGATAAAGAAGATTCAAAGAGAGTGAGATGCCAGCTCCTTTCATTCAGTCAGTAGCTTCAAACATTTCTGGTATATGAAAAACATGTTTTTCAATGGCAAAAATCAATGAATATTGTAAATGCACAAACAGTAATATCTCCACATTGCAAGGTGCAATTCTGAAATTTTTTGCTTTTTCCTGCTAATCCTAGCATGATAAAGAAGATTCAAAGAGAGTGAGATGCCAGCTCCTTTCATTCAGTCAGTAGCTTCAAACATTTCTGGTATATGAAAAACATGTTTTTCAATGGCAAAAATCAATGAATATTGTAAATGCACAAACAGTAATATCTCCACATTGCAAGGTGCAATTCTGAAATTTTTTGCTTTTTCCTGCTAATCCTAGCATGATAAAGAAGATTCAAAGAGAGTGAGATGCCAGCTCCTTTCATTCAGTCAGTAGCTTCAAACATTTCTGGTATATGAAAAACATGTTTTTCAATGGCAAAAATCAATGAATATTGTAAATGCACAAACAGTAATATCTCCACATTGCACGGTGCAATTCTGAAATTTTTAGCTTTTTCCTGTTAATCCTAGCATGATAAAGAAGATTCAAAGAGAGTGAGATGCCAGCTCCTTTCATTCAGTCAGTAGCTTCAAACATTTCTGGTATATGAAAAACATGTTTTTCAATGGCAAAAATCAATGAATATTGTAAATGCACAAACAGTAATATCTCCACATTGCAAGGTGCAATTCTGAAATTTTTTGCTTTTTCCTGTTAATCCTAGCATGATAAAGAAGATTCAAAGAGAGTGAGATGCCAGCTCCTTTCATTCAGTCAGTAGCTTCAAACATTTCTGGTATATGAAAAACATGTTTTTCAATGGCAAAAATCAATGAATATTGTAAATGCACAAACAGTAATATCTCCACATTGCAAGGTGCAATTCTGAAATTTTTTGCTTTTTCCTGCTAATCCTAGCATGATAAAGAAGATTCAAAGAGAGTGAGATGCCAGCTCCTTTCATTCAGTCAGTAGCTTCAAACATTTCTGGTATATGAAAAACATGTTTTTCAATGGCAAAAATCAATGAATATTGTAAATGCACAAACAGTAATATCTCCACATTGCACGGTGCAATTCTTAAATTTTTAGCTTTTTCCTGTTAATCCTAGCATGATAAAGAAGATTCAAAGAGAGTGAGATGCCAGCTCCTTTCATTCAGTCAGTAGCTTCAAACATTTCTGGTATATGAAAAACATGTTTTTCAATGGCAAAAATCAATGAATATTGTAAATGCACAAACAGTAATATCTCCACATTGCAAGGTGCAATTCTGAAATTTTTTGCTTTTTCCTGCTAATCCTAGCATGATAAAGAAGATTCAAAGAGAGTGAGATGCCAGCTCCTTTCATTCAGTCAGTAGCTTCAAACATTTCTGGTATATGAAAAACATGTTTTTCAATGGCAAAAATCAATGAATATTGTAAATGCACAAACTAATATCTCCACATTGCATGGTGCAATGCTGAAATTTTTAGCTTTTTCCTGTTAATCCTAGCATGATAAAGAAGATTCAAAGAGAGTGAGATGCCAGCTCCTTTCATTCAGTCAGTAGCTTCAAACATTTCTGGTATATGAAAAACATGTTTTTCAATGGCAAAAATCAATGAATATTGTAAATGCACAAACAGTAATATCTCCACATTGCAAGGTGCAATTCTGAAATTTTTTGCTTTTTCCTGTTAATCCTAGCATGATAAAGAAGATTCAAAGAGAGTGAGATGCCAGCTCCTTTCATTCAGTCAGTAGCTTCAAACATTTCTGGTATATGAAAAACATGTTTTTCAATGGCAAAAATCAATGAATATTGTAAATGCACAAACAGTAATATCTCCACATTGCAAGGTGCAATTCTGAAATTTTTTGCTTTTTCCTGCTAATCCTAGCATGATAAAGAAGATTCAAAGAGAGTGAGATGCCAGCTCCTTTCATTCAGTCAGTAGCTTCAAACATTTCTGGTATATGAAAAACATGTTTTTCAATGGCAAAAATCAATGAATATTGTAAATGCACAAACAGTAATATCTCCACATTGCACGGTGCAATTCTGAAATTTTTAGCTTTTTCCTGTTAATCCTAGCATGATAAAGAAGATTCAAAGAGAGTGAGATGCCAGCTCCTTTCATTCAGTCAGTAGCTTCAAACATTTCTGGTATATGAAAAACATGTTTTTCAATGGCAAAAATCAATGAATATTGTAAATGCACAAACAGTAATATCTCCACATTGCAAGGTGCAATTCTGAAATTTTTTGCTTTTTCCTGCTAATCCTAGCATGATAAAGAAGATTCAAAGAGAGTGAGATGCCAGCTCCTTTCATTCAGTCAGTAGCTTCAAACATTTCTGGTATATGAAAAACATGTTTTTCAATGGCAAAAATCAATGAATATTGTAAATGCACAAACAGTAATATCTCCACATTGCACGGTGCAATTCTGAAATTTTTAGCTTTTTCCTGTTAATCCTAGCATGATAAAGAAGATTCAAAGAGAGTGAGATGCCAGCTCCTTTCATTCAGTCAGTAGCTTCAAACATTTCTGGTATATGAAAAACATGTTTTTCAATGGCAAAAATCAATGAATATTGTAATTGCATAAACAGTAATATCTCCACATTGCAAGGTGCAATTCTGAAATTTTTTGCTTTTTCCTGCTAATCCTAGCATGATAAAGAAGATTCAAAGAGAGTGAGATGCCAGCTCCTTTCATTCAGTCAGTAGCTTCAAACATTTCTGGTATATGAAAAACATGTTTTTCAATGGCAAAAATCAATGAATATTGTAAATGCACAAACAGTAATATCTCCACATTGCACGGTGCAATTATGAAATTTTTAGCTTTTTCCTGTTAATCCTAGCATGATAAAGAAGATTCAAAGAGAGTGAGATGCCAGCTCCTTTCATTCAGTCAGTAGCTTCAAACATTTCTGGTATATGAAAAACATGTTTTTCAATGGCAAAAATCAATGAATATTGTAAATGCACAAACAGTAATATCTCCACATTGCAAGGTGCAATTCTGAAATTTTTTGCTTTTTCCTGCTAATCCTAGCATGATAAAGAAGATTCAAAGAGAGTGAGATGCCAGCTCCTTTCATTCAGTCAGTAGCTTCAAACATTTCTGGTATATGAAAAACATGTTTTTCAATGGCAAAAATCAATGAATATTGTAAATGCACAAACAGTAATATCTCAACGTTGCACGGTGCAATTCTGAAATTTTTAGCTTTTTCCTGTTAATCCTAGCATGATAAAGAAGATTCAAAGAGAGTGAGATGCCAGCTCCTTTCATTCAGTCAGTAGCTTCAAACATTTCTGGTATATGAAAAACATGTTTTTCAATGGCAAAAATCAATGAATATTGTAAATGCACAAACAGTAATATCTCCACATTGCAAGGTGCAATTCTGAAATTCTTTGCTTTTTCCTGTTAATCCTAGCATGATAAAGAAGATTCAAAGAGAGTGAGATGCCAGCTCCTTTCATTCAGTCAGTAGCTTCAAACATTTCTGGTATATGAAAAACATGTTTTTCAATGGCAAAAATCAATGAATATTGTAAATGCACAAACAGTAATATCTCCACATTGCAAGGTGCAATTCTGAAATTTTTTGCTTTTTCCTGCTAATCCTAGCATGATAAAGAAGATTCAAAGAGAGTGAGATGCCAGCTCCTTTCATTCAGTCAGTAGCTTCAAACATTTCTGGTATATGAAAAACATGTTTTTCAATGGCAAAAATCAATGAATATTGTAAATGCACAAACAGTAATATCTCCACATTGCACGGTGCAATTCTGAAATTTTTAGCTTTTTCCTGTTAATCCTAGCATGATAAAGAAGATTCAAAGAGAGTGAGATGCCAGCTCCTTTCATTCAGTCAGTAGCTTCAAACATTTCTGGTATATGAAAAACATGTTTTTCAATGGCAAAAATCAATGAATATTGTAAATGCACAAACAGTAATATCTCAACATTGCACGGTGCAATTCTGAAATTTTTAGCTTTTTCCTGTTAATCCTAGCATGATAAAGAAGATTCAAAGAGAGTGAGATGCCAGCTCCTTTCATTCAGTCAGTAGCTTCAAACATTTCTGGTATATGAAAAACATGTTTTTCAATGGCAAAAATCAATGAATATTGTAAATGCACAAACAGTAATATCTCCACATTGCAAGGTGCAATTCTGAAATTTTTTGCTTTTTCCTGTTAATCCTAGCATGATAAAGAAGATTCAAAGAGAGTGAGATGCCAGCTCCTTTCATTCAGTCAGTAGCTTCAAACATTTCTGGTATATGAAAAACATGTTTTTCAATGGCAAAAATCAATGAATATTGTAAATGCACAAACAGTAATATCTCCACATTGCACGGTGCAATTCTGAAATTTTTAGCTTTTTCCTGTTAATCCTAGCATGATAAAGATTCAAAGAGAGTGAGATGCCAGCTCCTTTCATTCAGTCAGTAGCTTCAAACATTTCTGGTATATGAAAAACATGTTTTTCAATGGCAAAAATCAATGAATATTGTAAATGCACAAACAGTAATATCTCCACATTGCAAGGTGCAATTCTGAAATTTTTTGCTTTTTCCTGTTAATCCTAGCATGATAAAGAAGATTCAAAGAGAGTGAGATGCCAGCTCCTTTCATTCAGTCAGTAGCTTCAAACATTTCTGGTATATGAAAAACATGTTTTTCAATGGCAAAAATCAATGAATATTGTAAATGCACAAACAGTAATATCTCCACATTGCACGGTGCAATTCTGAAATTTTTAGCTTTTTCCTGTTAATCCTAGCATGATAAAGAAGATTCAAAGAGAGTGAGATGCCAGCTCCTTTCATTCAGTCAGTAGCTTCAAACATTTCTGGTATATGAAAAACATGTTTTTCAATGGCAAAAATCAATGAATATTGTAAATGCACAAACAGTAATATCTCCACATTGCAAGGTGCAATTCTGAAATTTTTTGCTTTTTCCTGTTAATCCTAGCATGATAAAGAAGATTCAAAGAGAGTGAGATGCCAGCTCCTTTCATTCAGTCAGTAGCTTCAAACATTTCTGGTATATGAAAAACATGTTTTTCAATGGCAAAAATCAATGAATATTGTAAATGCACAAACAGTAATATCTCCACATTGCAAGGTGCAATTCTGAAATTTTTTGCTTTTTCCTGCTAATCCTAGCATGATAAAGAAGATTCAAAGAGAGTGAGATGCCAGCTCCTTTCATTCAGTCAGTAGCTTCAAACATTTCTAGTATATGAAAAACATGTTTTTCAATGGCAAAAATCAATGAATATTGTAAATGCACAAACAGTAATATCTCCACATTGCACGGTGCAATTCTGAAATTTTTAGCTTTTTCCTGTTAATCCTAGCATGATAAAGAAGATTCAAAGAGAGTGAGATGCCAGCTCCTTTCATTCAGTCAGTAGCTTCAAACATTTCTGGTATATGAAAAACATGTTTTTCAATGGCAAAAATCAATGAATATTGTAAATGCACAAACAGTAATATCTCCACATTGCACGGTGCAATTCTGAAATTTTTTGCTTTTTCCTGCTAATCCTAGCATGATAAAGAAGATTCAAAGAGAGTGAGATGCCAGCTCCTTTCATTCAGTCAGTAGCTTCAAACATTTCTGGTATATGAAAAACATGTTTTTCAATGGCAAAAATCAATGAATATTGTAAATGCACAAACTAATATCTCCACATTGCACGGTGCAATGCTGAAATTTTTAGCTTTTTCCTGTTAATCCTAGCATGATAAAGAAGATTCAAAGAGAGTGAGATGCCAGCTCCTTTCATTCAGTCAGTAGCTTCAAACATTTCTGGTATATGAAAAACATGTTTTTCAATGGCAAAAATCAATGAATATTGTAAATGCACAAACAGTAATATCTCCACATTGCAAGGTGCAATTCTGAAATTTTTTGCTTTTTCCTGTTAATCCTAGCATGATAAAGAAGATTCAAAGAGAGTGAGATGCCAGCTCCTTTCATTCAGTCAGTAGCTTCAAACATTTCTGGTATATGAAAAACATGTTTTTCAATGGCAAAAATCAATGAATAGTGTAAATGCACAAACAGTAATATCTCCACATTGCAAGGTGCAATTCTGAAATTTTTTGCTTTTTCCTGCTAATCCTAGCATGATAAAGAAGATTCAAAGAGAGTGAGATGCCAGCTCCTTTCATTCAGTCAGTAGCTTCAAACATTTCTGGTATATGAAAAACATGTTTTTCAATGGCAAAAATCAATGAATATTGTAAATGCACAAACAGTAATATCTCCACATTGCACGGTGCAATTCTGAAATTTTTAGCTTTTTCCTGTTAATCCTAGCATGATAAAGAAGATTCAAAGAGAGTGAGATGCCAGCTCCTTTCATTCAGTCAGTAGCTTCAAACATTTCTGGTATATGAAAAACATGTTTTTCAATGGCAAAAATCAATGAATATTGTAATTGCATAAACAGTAATATCTCAACGTTGCACGGTGCAATTCTGAAATTTTTAGCTTTTTCCTGTTAATCCTAGCATGATAAAGAAGATTCAAAGAGAGTGAGATGCCAGCTCCTTTCATTCAGTCAGTAGCTTCAAACATTTCTGGTATATGAAAAACATGTTTTTCAATGGCAAAAATCAATGAATATTGTAAATGCACAAACAGTAATATCTCCACATTGCAAGGTGCAATTCTGAAATTTTTTGCTTTTTCCTGTTAATCCTAGCATGATAAAGAAGATTCAAAGAGAGTGAGATGCCAGCTCCTTTCATTCAGTCAGTAGCTTCAAACATTTCTGGTATATGAAAAACATGTTTTTCAATGGCAAAAATCAATGAATATTGTAAATGCACAAACAGTAATATCTCCACATTGCAAGGTGCAATTCTGAAATTTTTTGCTTTTTCCTGCTAATCCTAGCATGATAAAGAAGATTCAAAGAGAGTGAGATGCCAGCTCCTTTCATTCAGTCAGTAGCTTCAAACATTTCTGGTATATGAAAAACATGTTTTTCAATGGCAAAAATCAATGAATATTGTAAATGCACAAACAGTAATATCTCCACATTGCACGGTGCAATTCTGAAATTTTTAGCTTTTTCCTGTTAATCCTAGCATGATAAAGAAGATTCAAAGAGAGTGAGATGCCAGCTCCTTTCATTCAGTCAGTAGCTTCAAACATTTCTGGTATATGAAAAACATGTTTTTCAATGGCAAAAATCAATGAATATTGTAAATGCACAAACAGTAATATCTCCACATTGCAAGGTGCAATTCTGAAATTTTTTGCTTTTTCCTGCTAATCCTAGCATGATAAAGAAGATTCAAAGAGAGTGAGATGCCAGCTCCTTTCATTCAGTCAGTAGCTTCAAACATTTCTGGTATATGAAAAACATGTTTTTCAATGGCAAAAATCAATGAATATTGTAAATGCACAAACAGTAATATCTCCACATTGCACGGTGCAATTCTGAAATTTTTAGCTTTTTCCTGTTAATCCTAGCATGATAAAGAAGATTCAAAGAGAGTGAGATGCCAGCTCCTTTCATTCAGTCAGTAGCTTCAAACATTTCTGGTATATGAAAAACATGTTTTTCAATGGCAAAAATCAATGAATATTGTAAATGCACAAACAGTAATATCTCCACATTGCAAGGTGCAATTCTGAAATTTTTTGCTTTTTCCTGTTAATCCTAGCATGATAAAGAAGATTCAAAGAGAGTGAGATGCCAGCTCCTTTCATTCAGTCAGTAGCTTCAAACATTTCTGGTATATGAAAAACATGTTTTTCAATGGCAAAAATCAATGAATATTGTAAATGCACAAACAGTAATATCTCAACATTGCACGGTGCAATTCTGAAATTTTTAGCTTTTTCCTGTTAATCCTAGCATGATAAAGAAGATTCAAAGAGAGTGAGATGCCAGCTCCTTTCATTCAGTCAGTAGCTTCAAACATTTCTGGTATATGAAAAACATGTTTTTCAATGGCAAAAATCAATGAATATTGTAAATGCACAAACAGTAATATCTCCACATTGCAAGGTGCAATTCTGAAATTTTTTGCTTTTTCCTGTTAATCCTAGCATGATAAAGAAGATTCAAAGAGAGTGAGATGCCAGCTCCTTTCATTCAGTCAGTAGCTTCAAACATTTCTGGTATATGAAAAACATGTTTTTCAATGGCAAAAATCAATGAATATTGTAAATGCACAAACAGTAATATCTCCACATTGCACGGTGCAATTCTGAAATTTTTAGCTTTTTCCTGTTAATCCTAGCATGATAAAGAAGATTCAAAGAGAGTGAGATGCCAGCTCCTTTCATTCAGTCAGTAGCTTCAAACATTTCTGGTATATGAAAAACATGTTTTTCAATGGCAAAAATCAATGAATATTGTAAATGCACAAACAGTAATATCTCCACATTGCAAGGTGCAATTCTGAAATTTTTTGCTTTTTCCTGTTAATCCTAGCATGATAAAGAAGATTCAAAGAGAGTGAGATGCCAGCTCCTTTCATTCAGTCAGTAGCTTCAAACATTTCTGGTATATGAAAAACATGTTTTTCAATGGCAAAAATCAATGAATATTGTAAATGCACAAACAGTAATATCTCCACATTGCAAGGTGCAATTCTGAAATTTTTTGCTTTTTCCTGCTAATCCTAGCATGATAAAGAAGATTCAAAGAGAGTGAGATGCCAGCTCCTTTCATTCAGTCAGTAGCTTCAAACATTTCTGGTATATGAAAAACATGTTTTTCAATGGCAAAAATCAATGAATATTGTAAATGCACAAACAGTAATATCTCCACATTGCACGGTGCAATTCTGAAATTTTTAGCTTTTTCCTGTTAATCCTAGCATGATAAAGAAGATTCAAAGAGAGTGAGATGCCAGCTCCTTTCATTCAGTCAGTAGCTTCAAACATTTCTGGTATATGAAAAACATGTTTTTCAATGGCAAAAATCAATGAATATTGTAAATGCACAAACAGTAATATCTCCACATTGCAAGGTGCAATTCTGAAATTTTTTGCTTTTTCCTGCTAATCCTAGCATGATAAAGAAGATTCAAAGAGAGTGAGATGCCAGCTCCTTTCATTCAGTCAGTAGCTTCAAACATTTCTGGTATATGAAAAACATGTTTTTCAATGGCAAAAATCAATGAATATTGTAAATGCACAAACTAATATCTCCACATTGCACGGTGCAATGCTGAAATTTTTAGCTTTTTCCTGTTAATCCTAGCATGATAAAGAAGATTCAAAGAGAGTGAGATGCCAGCTCCTTTCATTCAGTCAGTAGCTTCAAACATTTCTGGTATATGAAAAACATGTTTTTCAATGGCAAAAATCAATGAATATTGTAAATGCACAAACAGTAATATCTCCACATTGCAAGGTGCAATTCTGAAATTTTTTGCTTTTTCCTGCTAATCCTAGCATGATAAAGAAGATTCAAAGAGAGTGAGATGCCAGCTCCTTTCATTCAGTCAGTAGCTTCAAACATTTCTGGTATATGAAAAACATGTTTTTCAATGGCAAAAATCAATGAATATTGTAAATGCACAAACAGTAATATCTCCACATTGCACGGTGCAATTCTGAAATTTTTAGCTTTTTCCTGTTAATCCTAGCATGATAAAGAAGATTCAAAGAGAGTGAGATGCCAGCTCCTTTCATTCAGTCAGTAGCTTCAAACATTTCTGGTATATGAAAAACATGTTTTTCAATGGCAAAAATCAATGAATATTGTAAATGCACAAACAGTAATATCTCCACATTGCAAGGTGCAATTCTGAAATTTTTTGCTTTTTCCTGTTAATCCTAGCATGATAAAGAAGATTCAAAGAGAGTGAGATGCCAGCTCCTTTCATTCAGTCAGTAGCTTCAAACATTTCTGGTATATGAAAAACATGTTTTTCAATGGCAAAAATCAATGAATATTGTAAATGCACAAACAGTAATATCTCCACATTGCACGGTGCAATTCTGAAATTTTTAGCTTTTTCCTGTTAATCCTAGCATGATAAAGAAGATTCAAAGAGAGTGAGATGCCAGCTCCTTTCATTCAGTCAGTAGCTTCAAACATTTCTGGTATATGAAAAACATGTTTTTCAATGGCAAAAATCAATGAATATTGTAAATGCACAAACAGTAATATCTCCACATTGCAAGGTGCAATTCTGAAATTTTTTGCTTTTTCCTGTTAATCCTAGCATGATAAAGAAGATTCAAAGAGAGTGAGATGCCAGCTCCTTTCATTCAGTCAGTAGCTTCAAACATTTCTGGTATATGAAAAACATGTTTTTCAATGGCAAAAATCAATGAATATTGTAAATGCACAAACAGTAATATCTCCACATTGCAAGGTGCAATTCTGAAATTTTTTGCTTTTTCCTGCTAATCCTAGCATGATAAAGAAGATTCAAAGAGAGTGAGATGCCAGCTCCTTTCATTCAGTCAGTAGCTTCAAACATTTCTGGTATATGAAAAACATGTTTTTCAATGGCAAAAATCAATGAATATTGTAAATGCACAAACAGTAATATCTCCACATTGCACGGTGCAATTCTGAAATTTTTAGCTTTTTCCTGTTAATCCTAGCATGATAAAGAAGATTCAAAGAGAGTGAGATGCCAGCTCCTTTCATTCAGTCAGTAGCTTCAAACATTTCTGGTATATGAAAAACATGTTTTTCAATGGCAAAAATCAATGAATATTGTAAATGCACAAACAGTAATATCTCCACATTGCAAGGTGCAATTCTGAAATTTTTTGCTTTTTCCTGCTAATCCTAGCATGATAAAGAAGATTCAAAGAGAGTGAGATGCCAGCTCCTTTCATTCAGTCAGTAGCTTCAAACATTTCTGGTATATGAAAAACATGTTTTTCAATGGCAAAAATCAATGAATATTGTAAATGCACAAACTAATATCTCCACATTGCACGGTGCAATGCTGAAATTTTTAGCTTTTTCCTGTTAATCCTAGCATGATAAAGAAGATTCAAAGAGAGTGAGATGCCAGCTCCTTTCATTCAGTCAGTAGCTTCAAACATTTCTGGTATATGAAAAACATGTTTTTCAATGGCAAAAATCAATGAATATTGTAAATGCACAAACAGTAATATCTCCACATTGCAAGGTGCAATTCTGAAATTTTTTGCTTTTTCCTGCTAATCCTAGCATGATAAAGAAGATTCAAAGAGAGTGAGATGCCAGCTCCTTTCATTCAGTCAGTAGCTTCAAACATTTCTGGTATATGAAAAACATGTTTTTCAATGGCAAAAATCAATGAATATTGTAAATGCACAAACAGTAATATCTCCACATTGCACGGTGCAATTCTGAAATTTTTAGCTTTTTCCTGTTAATCCTAGCATGATAAAGAAGATTCAAAGAGAGTGAGATGCCAGCTCCTTTCATTCAGTCAGTAGCTTCAAACATTTCTGGTATATGAAAAACATGTTTTTCAATGGCAAAAATCAATGAATATTGTAAATGCACAAACAGTAATATCTCCACATTGCAAGGTGCAATTCTGAAATTTTTTGCTTTTTCCTGTTAATCCTAGCATGATAAAGAAGATTCAAAGAGAGTGAGATGCCAGCTCCTTTCATTCAGTCAGTAGCTTCAAACATTTCTGGTATATGAAAAACATGTTTTTCAATGGCAAAAATCAATGAATATTGTAAATGCACAAACAGTAATATCTCCACATTGCAAGGTGCAATTCTGAAATTTTTTGCTTTTTCCTGCTAATCCTAGCATGATAAAGAAGATTCAAAGAGAGTGAGATGCCAGCTCCTTTCATTCAGTCAGTAGCTTCAAACATTTCTGGTATATGAAAAACATGTTTTTCAATGGCAAAAATCAATGAATATTGTAAATGCACAAACAGTAATATCTCAACGTTGCACGGTGCAATTCTGAAATTTTTAGCTTTTTCCTGTTAATCCTAGCATGATAAAGAAGATTCAAAGAGAGTGAGATGCCAGCTCCTTTCATTCAGTCAGTAGCTTCAAACATTTCTGGTATATGAAAAACATGTTTTTCAATGGCAAAAATCAATGAATATTGTAAATGCACAAACAGTAATATCTCCACATTGCAAGGTGCAATTCTGAAATTTTTTGCTTTTTCCTGTTAATCCTAGCATGATAAAGAAGATTCAAAGAGAGTGAGATGCCAGCTCCTTTCATTCAGTCAGTAGCTTCAAACATTTCTGGTATATGAAAAACATGTTTTTCAATGGCAAAAATCAATGAATATTGTAAATGCACAAACAGTAATATCTCCACATTGCAAGGTGCAATTCTGAAATTTTTTGCTTTTTCCTGTTAATCCTAGCATGATAAAGAAGATTCAAAGAGAGTGAGATGCCAGCTCCTTTCATTCAGTCAGTAGCTTCAAACATTTCTGGTATATGAAAAACATGTTTTTCAATTGCAAAAATCAATGAATATTGTAAATGCACAAACAGTAATATCTCCACATTGCACGGTGCAATTCTGAAATTTTTAGCTTTTTCCTGTTAATCCTAGCATGATAAAGAAGATTCAAAGAGAGTGAGATGCCAGCTCCTTTCATTCAGTCAGTAGCTTCAAACATTTCTGGTATATGAAAAACATGTTTTTCAATGGCAAAAATCAATGAATATTGTAAATGCACAAACAGTAATATCTCCACATTGCAAGGTGCAATTCTGAAATTTTTTGCTTTTTCCTGTTAATCCTAGCATGATAAAGAAGATTCAAAGAGAGTGAGATGCCAGCTCCTTTCATTCAGTCAGTAGCTTCAAACATTTCTGGTATATGAAAAACATGTTTTTCAATGGCAAAAATCAATGAATATTGTAAATGCACAAACAGTAATATCTCCACATTGCAAGGTGCAATTCTGAAATTTTTTGCTTTTTCCTGTTAATCCTAGCATGATAAAGAAGATTCAAAGAGAGTGAGATGCCAGCTCCTTTCATTCAGTCAGTAGCTTCAAACATTTCTGGTATATGAAAAACATGTTTTTCAATGGCAAAAATCAATGAATATTGTAAATGCACAAACAGTAATATCTCCACATTGCAAGGTGCAATTCTGAAATTTTTTGCTTTTTCCTGTTAATCCTAGCATGATAAAGAAGATTCAAAGAGAGTGAGATGCCAGCTCCTTTCATTCAGTCAGTAGCTTCAAACATTTCTGGTATATGAAAAACATGTTTTTCAATTGCAAAAATCAATGAATATTGTAAATGCACAAACAGTAATATCTCCACATTGCACGGTGCAATTCTGAAATTTTTAGCTTTTTCCTGTTAATCCTAGCATGATAAAGAAGATTCAAAGAGAGTGAGATGCCAGCTCCTTTCATTCAGTCAGTAGCTTCAAACATTTCTGGTATATGAAAAACATGTTTTTCAATGGCAAAAATCAATGAATATTGTAAATGCACAAACAGTAATATCTCCACATTGCAAGGTGCAATTCTGAAATTTTTTGCTTTTTCCTGCTAATCCTAGCATGATAAAGAAGATTCAAAGAGAGTGAGATGCCAGCTCCTTTCATTCAGTCAGTAGCTTCAAACATTTCTGGTATATGAAAAACATGTTTTTCAATGGCAAAAATCAATGAATATTGTAAATGCGCAAACAGTAATATCTCCACATTGCACGGTGCAATTCTGAAATTTTTAGCTTTTTCCTGTTAATCCTAGCATGATAAAGAAGATTCAAAGAGAGTGAGATGCCAGTTCCTTTCATTCAGTCAGTAGCTTCAAACATTTCTGGTATATGAAAAACATGTTTTTCAATGGCAAAAATCAATGAATATTGTAAATGCACAAACAGTAATATCTCCACATTGCAAGGTGCAATTCTGAAATTTTTTGCTTTTTCCTGTTAATCCTAGCATGATAAAGAAGATTCAAAGAGAGTGAGATGCCAGCTCCTTTCATTCAGTCAGTAGCTTCAAACATTTCTGGTATATGAAAAACATGTTTTTCAATGGCAAAAATCAATGAATATTGTAAATGCACAAACAGTAATATCTCCACATTGCAAGGTGCAATTCTGAAATTTTTTGCTTTTTCCTGTTAATCCTAGCATGATAAAGAAGATTCAAAGAGAGTGAGATGCCAGCTCCTTTCATTCAGTCAGTAGCTTCAAACATTTCTGGTATATGAAAAACATGTTTTTCAATTGCAAAAATCAATGAATATTGTAAATGCACAAACAGTAATATCTCCACATTGCACGGTGCAATTCTGAAATTTTTAGCTTTTTCCTGTTAATCCTAGCATGATAAAGAAGATTCAAAGAGAGTGAGATGCCAGCTCCTTTCATTCAGTCAGTAGCTTCAAACATTTCTGGTATATGAAAAACATGTTTTTCAATGGCAAAAATCAATGAATATTGTAAATGCACAAACAGTAATATCTCCACATTGCAAGGTGCAATTCTGAAATTTTTTGCTTTTTCCTGCTAATCCTAGCATGATAAAGAAGATTCAAAGAGAGTGAGATGCCAGCTCCTTTCATTCAGTCAGTAGCTTCAAACATTTCTGGTATATGAAAAACATGTTTTTCAATGGCAAAAATCAATGAATATTGTAAATGCGCAAACAGTAATATCTCCACATTGCACGGTGCAATTCTGAAATTTTTAGCTTTTTCCTGTTAATCCTAGCATGATAAAGAAGATTCAAAGAGAGTGAGATGCCAGCTCCTTTCATTCAGTCAGTAGCTTCAAACATTTCTGGTATATGAAAAACATGTTTTTCAATGGCAAAAATCAATGAATATTGTAATTGCATAAACAGTAATATCTCCACATTGCAAGGTGCAATTCTGAAATTTTTTGCTTTTTCCTGCTAATCCTAGCATGATAAAGAAGATTCAAAGAGAGTGAGATGCCAGCTCCTTTCATTCAGTCAGTAGCTTCAAACATTTCTGGTATATGAAAAACATGTTTTTCAATGGCAAAAATCAATGAATATTGTAATTGCATAAACAGTAATATCTCAACGTTGCACGGTGCAATTCTGAAATTTTTAGCTTTTTCCTGTTAATCCTAGCATGATAAAGAAGATTCAAAGAGAGTGAGATGCCAGCTCCTTTCATTCAGTCAGTAGCTTCAAACATTTCTGGTATATGAAAAACGTTTTTCAATGGCAAAAATCAATGAATATTGTAAATGCACAAACAGTAATATCTCCACATTGCAAGGTGCAATTCTGAAATTTTTTGCTTTTTCCTGTTAATCCTAGCATGATAAAGAAGATTCAAAGAGAGTGAGATGCCAGCTCCTTTCATTCAGTCAGTAGCTTCAAACATTTCTGGTATATGAAAAACATGTTTTTCAATGGCAAAAATCAATGAATATTGTAAATGCACAAACAGTAATATCTCCACATTGCACGGTGCAATTCTGAAATTTTTAGCTTTTTCCTGTTAATCCTAGCATGATAAAGAAGATTCAAAGAGAGTGAGATGCCAGCTCCTTTCATTCAGTCAGTAGCTTCAAACATTTCTGGTATATGAAAAACATGTTTTTCAATGGCAAAAATCAATGAATATTGTAATTGCATAAACAGTAATATCTCAACGTTGCACGGTGCAATTCTGAAATTTTTAGCTTTTTCCTGTTAATCCTAGCATGATAAAGAAGATTCAAAGAGAGTCAGATGCCAGCTCCTTTCATTCAGTCAGTAGCTTCAAACATTTCTGGTATATGAAAAACATGTTTTTCAATGGCAAAAATCAATGAATATTGTAAATGCACAAACAGTAATATCTCCACATTGCAAGGTGCAATTCTGAAATTTTTTGCTTTTTCCTGTTAATCCTAGCATGATAAAGAAGATTCAAAGAGAGTGAGATGCCAGCTCCTTTCATTCAGTCAGTAGCTTCAAACATTTCTGGTATATGAAAAACATGTTTTTCAATGGCAAAAATCAATGAATATTGTAAATGCACAAACAGTAATATCTCCACATTGCAAGGTGCAATTCTGAAATTTTTTGCTTTTTCCTGCTAATCCTAGCATGATAAAGAAGATTCAAAGAGAGTGAGATGCCAGCTCCTTTCATTCAGTCAGTAGCTTCAAACATTTCTGGTATATGAAAAACATGTTTTTCAATGGCAAAAATCAATGAATATTGTAAATGCACAAACAGTAATATCTCCACATTGCAAGGTGCAATTCTGAAATTTTTTGCTTTTTCCTGTTAATCCTAGCATGATAAAGAAGATTCAAAGAGAGTGAGATGCCAGCTCCTTTCATTCAGTCAGTAGCTTCAAACATTTCTGGTATATGAAAAACATGTTTTTCAATGGCAAAAATCAATGAATATTGTAAATGCACAAACAGTAATATCTCCACATTGCAAGGTGCAATTCTGAAATTTTTTGCTTTTTCCTGCTAATCCTAGCATGATAAAGAAGATTCAAAGAGAGTGAGATGCCAGCTCCTTTCATTCAGTCAGTAGCTTCAAACATTTCTGGTATATGAAAAACATGTTTTTCAATGGCAAAAATCAATGAATATTGTAAATGCACAAACAGTAATATCTCAACGTTGCACGGTGCAATTCTGAAATTTTTAGCTTTTTCCTGTTAATCCTAGCATGATAAAGAAGATTCAAAGAGAGTGAGATGCCAGCTCCTTTCATTCAGTCAGTAGCTTCAAACATTTCTGGTATATGAAAAACATGTTTTTCAATGGCAAAAATCAATGAATATTGTAAATGCACAAACAGTAATATCTCCACATTGCAAGGTGCAATTCTGAAATTTTTTGCTTTTTCCTGTTAATCCTAGCATGATAAAGAAGATTCAAAGAGAGTGAGATGCCAGCTCCTTTCATTCAGTCAGTAGCTTCAAACATTTCTGGTATATGAAAAACATGTTTTTCAATGGCAAAAATCAATGAATATTGTAAATGCACAAACAGTAATATCTCCACATTGCAAGGTGCAATTCTGAAATTTTTTGCTTTTTCCTGTTAATCCTAGCATGATAAAGAAGATTCAAAGAGAGTGAGATGCCAGCTCCTTTCATTCAGTCAGTAGCTTCAAACATTTCTGGTATATGAAAAACATGTTTTTCAATTGCAAAAATCAATGAATATTGTAAATGCACAAACAGTAATATCTCCACATTGCACGGTGCAATTCTGAAATTTTTAGCTTTTTCCTGTTAATCCTAGCATGATAAAGAAGATTCAAAGAGAGTGAGATGCCAGCTCCTTTCATTCAGTCAGTAGCTTCAAACATTTCTGGTATATGAAAAACATGTTTTTCAATGGCAAAAATCAATGAATATTGTAAATGCACAAACAGTAATATCTCCACATTGCAAGGTGCAATTCTGAAATTTTTTGCTTTTTCCTGTTAATCCTAGCATGATAAAGAAGATTCAAAGAGAGTGAGATGCCAGCTCCTTTCATTCAGTCAGTAGCTTCAAACATTTCTGGTATATGAAAAACATGTTTTTCAATGGCAAAAATCAATGAATATTGTAAATGCACAAACAGTAATATCTCCACATTGCAAGGTGCAATTCTGAAATTTTTTGCTTTTTCCTGTTAATCCTAGCATGATAAAGAAGATTCAAAGAGAGTGAGATGCCAGCTCCTTTCATTCAGTCAGTAGCTTCAAACATTTCTGGTATATGAAAAACATGTTTTTCAATGGCAAAAATCAATGAATATTGTAAATGCACAAACAGTAATATCTCCACATTGCAAGGTGCAATTCTGAAATTTTTTGCTTTTTCCTGTTAATCCTAGCATGATAAAGAAGATTCAAAGAGAGTGAGATGCCAGCTCCTTTCATTCAGTCAGTAGCTTCAAACATTTCTGGTATATGAAAAACATGTTTTTCAATTGCAAAAATCAATGAATATTGTAAATGCACAAACAGTAATATCTCCACATTGCACGGTGCAATTCTGAAATTTTTAGCTTTTTCCTGTTAATCCTAGCATGATAAAGAAGATTCAAAGAGAGTGAGATGCCAGCTCCTTTCATTCAGTCAGTAGCTTCAAACATTTCTGGTATATGAAAAACATGTTTTTCAATGGCAAAAATCAATGAATATTGTAAATGCACAAACAGTAATATCTCCACATTGCAAGGTGCAATTCTGAAATTTTTTGCTTTTTCCTGCTAATCCTAGCATGATAAAGAAGATTCAAAGAGAGTGAGATGCCAGCTCCTTTCATTCAGTCAGTAGCTTCAAACATTTCTGGTATATGAAAAACATGTTTTTCAATGGCAAAAATCAATGAATATTGTAAATGCGCAAACAGTAATATCTCCACATTGCACGGTGCAATTCTGAAATTTTTAGCTTTTTCCTGTTAATCCTAGCATGATAAAGAAGATTCAAAGAGAGTGAGATGCCAGCTCCTTTCATTCAGTCAGTAGCTTCAAACATTTCTGGTATATGAAAAACATGTTTTTCAATGGCAAAAATCAATGAATATTGTAAATGCACAAACAGTAATATCTCCACATTGCAAGGTGCAATTCTGAAATTTTTTGCTTTTTCCTGTTAATCCTAGCATGATAAAGAAGATTCAAAGAGAGTGAGATGCCAGCTCCTTTCATTCAGTCAGTAGCTTCAAACATTTCTGGTATATGAAAAACATGTTTTTCAATGGCAAAAATCAATGAATATTGTAAATGCACAAACAGTAATATCTCCACATTGCAAGGTGCAATTCTGAAATTTTTTGCTTTTTCCTGTTAATCCTAGCATGATAAAGAAGATTCAAAGAGAGTGAGATGCCAGCTCCTTTCATTCAGTCAGTAGCTTCAAACATTTCTGGTATATGAAAAACATGTTTTTCAATTGCAAAAATCAATGAATATTGTAAATGCACAAACAGTAATATCTCCACATTGCACGGTGCAATTCTGAAATTTTTAGCTTTTTCCTGTTAATCCTAGCATGATAAAGAAGATTCAAAGAGAGTGAGATGCCAGCTCCTTTCATTCAGTCAGTAGCTTCAAACATTTCTGGTATATGAAAAACATGTTTTTCAATGGCAAAAATCAATGAATATTGTAAATGCACAAACAGTAATATCTCCACATTGCAAGGTGCAATTCTGAAATTTTTTGCTTTTTCCTGCTAATCCTAGCATGATAAAGAAGATTCAAAGAGAGTGAGATGCCAGCTCCTTTCATTCAGTCAGTAGCTTCAAACATTTCTGGTATATGAAAAACATGTTTTTCAATGGCAAAAATCAATGAATATTGTAAATGCGCAAACAGTAATATCTCCACATTGCACGGTGCAATTCTGAAATTTTTAGCTTTTTCCTGTTAATCCTAGCATGATAAAGAAGATTCAAAGAGAGTGAGATGCCAGCTCCTTTCATTCAGTCAGTAGCTTCAAACATTTCTGGTATATGAAAAACATGTTTTTCAATGGCAAAAATCAATGAATATTGTAATTGCATAAACAGTAATATCTCCACATTGCAAGGTGCAATTCTGAAATTTTTTGCTTTTTCCTGCTAATCCTAGCATGATAAAGAAGATTCAAAGAGAGTGAGATGCCAGCTCCTTTCATTCAGTCAGTAGCTTCAAACATTTCTGGTATATGAAAAACATGTTTTTCAATGGCAAAAATCAATGAATATTGTAATTGCATAAACAGTAATATCTCAACGTTGCACGGTGCAATTCTGAAATTTTTAGCTTTTTCCTGTTAATCCTAGCATGATAAAGAAGATTCAAAGAGAGTGAGATGCCAGCTCCTTTCATTCAGTCAGTAGCTTCAAACATTTCTGGTATATGAAAAACGTTTTTCAATGGCAAAAATCAATGAATATTGTAAATGCACAAACAGTAATATCTCCACATTGCAAGGTGCAATTCTGAAATTTTTTGCTTTTTCCTGTTAATCCTAGCATGATAAAGAAGATTCAAAGAGAGTGAGATGCCAGCTCCTTTCATTCAGTCAGTAGCTTCAAACATTTCTGGTATATGAAAAACATGTTTTTCAATGGCAAAAATCAATGAATATTGTAAATGCACAAACAGTAATATCTCCACATTGCACGGTGCAATTCTGAAATTTTTAGCTTTTTCCTGTTAATCCTAGCATGATAAAGAAGATTCAAAGAGAGTGAGATGCCAGCTCCTTTCATTCAGTCAGTAGCTTCAAACATTTCTGGTATATGAAAAACATGTTTTTCAATGGCAAAAATCAATGAATATTGTAATTGCATAAACAGTAATATCTCAACGTTGCACGGTGCAATTCTGAAATTTTTAGCTTTTTCCTGTTAATCCTAGCATGATAAAGAAGATTCAAAGAGAGTCAGATGCCAGCTCCTTTCATTCAGTCAGTAGCTTCAAACATTTCTGGTATATGAAAAACATGTTTTTCAATGGCAAAAATCAATGAATATTGTAAATGCACAAACAGTAATATCTCCACATTGCAAGGTGCAATTCTGAAATTTTTTGCTTTTTCCTGTTAATCCTAGCATGATAAAGAAGATTCAAAGAGAGTGAGATGCCAGCTCCTTTCATTCAGTCAGTAGCTTCAAACATTTCTGGTATATGAAAAACATGTTTTTCAATGGCAAAAATCAATGAATATTGTAAATGCACAAACAGTAATATCTCCACATTGCAAGGTGCAATTCTGAAATTTTTTGCTTTTTCCTGCTAATCCTAGCATGATAAAGAAGATTCAAAGAGAGTGAGATGCCAGCTCCTTTCATTCAGTCAGTAGCTTCAAACATTTCTGGTATATGAAAAACATGTTTTTCAATGGCAAAAATCAATGAATATTGTAAATGCACAAACAGTAATATCTCCACATTGCACGGTGCAATTCTGAAATTTTTAGCTTTTTCCTGTTAATCCTAGCATGATAAAGAAGATTCAAAGAGAGTGAGATGCCAGCTCCTTTCATTCAGTCAGTAGCTTCAAACATTTCTGGTATATGAAAAACATGTTTTTCAATGGCAAAAATCAATGAATATTGTAAATGCACAAACAGTAATATCTCCACATTGCAAGGTGCAATTCTGAAATTTTTTGCTTTTTCCTGCTAATCCTAGCATGATAAAGAAGATTCAAAGAGAGTGAGATGCCAGCTCCTTTCATTCAGTCAGTAGCTTCAAACATTTCTGGTATATGAAAAACATGTTTTTCAATGGCAAAAATCAATGAATATTGTAAATGCACAAACAGTAATATCTCCACATTGCACGGTGCAATTCTGAAATTTTTAGCTTTTTCCTGTTAATCCTAGCATGATAAAGAAGATTCAAAGAGAGTGAGATGCCAGCTCCTTTCATTCAGTCAGTAGCTTCAAACATTTCTGGTATATGAAAAACATGTTTTTCAATGGCAAAAATCAATAAATATTGTAAATGCACAAACAGTAATATCTCCACATTGCAAGGTGCAATTCTGAAATTTTTTGCTTTTTCCTGTTAATCCTAGCATGATAAAGAAGATTCAAAGAGAGTGAGATGCCAGCTCCTTTCATTCAGTCAGTAGCTTCAAACATTTCTGGTATATGAAAAACATGTTTTTCAATGGCAAAAATCAATGAATATTGTAAATGCACAAACAGTAATATCTCAACATTGCACGGTGCAATTCTGAAATTTTTAGCTTTTTCCTGTTAATCCTAGCATGATAAAGAAGATTCAAAGAGAGATGCCAGCTCCTTTCATTCAGTCAGTAGCTTCAAACATTTCTGGTATATGAAAAACATGTTTTTCAATGGCAAAAATCAATGAATATTGTAAATGCACAAACAGTAATATCTCCACATTGCAAGGTGCAATTCTGAAATTTTTTGCTTTTTCCTGTTAATCCTAGCATGATAAAGAAGATTCAAAGAGAGTGAGATGCCAGCTCCTTTCATTCAGTCAGTAGCTTCAAACATTTCTGGTATATGAAAAACATGTTTTTCAATGGCAAAAATCAATGAATATTGTAAATGCACAAACAGTAATATCTCCACATTGCACGGTGCAATTCTGAAATTTTTAGCTTTTTCCTGTTAATCCTAGCATGATAAAGAAGATTCAAAGAGAGTGAGA
Organism: Phyllobates terribilis; assembly: GCF_046119375.1. Classification (NCBI taxonomy): domain Eukaryota; kingdom Metazoa; phylum Chordata; class Amphibia; order Anura; family Dendrobatidae; genus Phyllobates; species Phyllobates terribilis. The sequence goes on along the minus strand of NW_027368861.1, from coordinate 14,918 downwards.
TGCCAGCTCCTTTCATTCAGTCAGTAGCTTCAAACATTTCTGGTATATGAAAAACATGTTTTTCAATGGCAAAAATCAATGAATATTGTAAATGCACAAACAGTAATATCTCCACATTGCAAGGTGCAATTCTGAAATTTTTTGCTTTTTCCTGTTAATCCTAGCATGATAAAGAAGATTCAAAGAGAGTGAGATGCCAGCTCCTTTCATTCAGTCAGTAGCTTCAAACATTTCTGGTATATGAAAAACATGTTTTTCAATGGCAAAAATCAATGAATATTGTAAATGCACAAACAGTAATATCTCCACATTGCAAGGTGCAATTCTGAAATTTTTTGCTTTTTCCTGCTAATCCTAGCATGATAAAGAAGATTCAAAGAGAGTGAGATGCCAGCTCCTTTCATTCAGTCAGTAGCTTCAAACATTTCTGGTATATGAAAAACATGTTTTTCAATGGCAAAAATCAATGAATATTGTAAATGCACAAACAGTAATATCTCCACATTGCACGGTGCAATTCTGAAATTTTTAGCTTTTTCCTGTTAATCCTAGCATGATAAAGAAGATTCAAAGAGAGTGAGATGCCAGCTCCTTTCATTCAGTCAGTAGCTTCAAACATTTCTGGTATATGAAAAACATGTTTTTCAATGGCAAAAATCAATGAATATTGTAAATGCACAAACAGTAATATCTCCACATTGCAAGGTGCAATTCTGAAATTTTTTGCTTTTTCCTGCTAATCCTAGCATGATAAAGAAGATTCAAAGAGAGTGAGATGCCAGCTCCTTTCATTCAGTCAGTAGCTTCAAACATTTCTGGTATATGAAAAACATGTTTTTCAATGGCAAAAATCAATGAATATTGTAAATGCACAAACTAATATCTCCACATTGCACGGTGCAATGCTGAAATTTTTAGCTTTTTCCTGTTAATCCTAGCATGATAAAGAAGATTCAAAGAGAGTGAGATGCCAGCTCCTTTCATTCAGTCAGTAGCTTCAAACATTTCTGGTATATGAAAAACATGTTTTTCAATGGCAAAAATCAATGAATATTGTAAATGCACAAACAGTAATATCTCCACATTGCAAGGTGCAATTCTGAAATTTTTTGCTTTTTCCTGCTAATCCTAGCATGATAAAGAAGATTCAAAGAGAGTGAGATGCCAGCTCCTTTCATTCAGTCAGTAGCTTCAAACATTTCTGGTATATGAAAAACATGTTTTTCAATGGCAAAAATCAATGAATATTGTAAATGCACAAACAGTAATATCTCCACATTGCACGGTGCAATTCTGAAATTTTTAGCTTTTTCCTGTTAATCCTAGCATGATAAAGAAGATTCAAAGAGAGTGAGATGCCAGCTCCTTTCATTCAGTCAGTAGCTTCAAACATTTCTGGTATATGAAAAACATGTTTTTCAATGGCAAAAATCAATGAATATTGTAAATGCACAAACAGTAATATCTCCACATTGCAAGGTGCAATTCTGAAATTTTTTGCTTTTTCCTGTTAATCCTAGCATGATAAAGAAGATTCAAAGAGAGTGAGATGCCAGCTCCTTTCATTCAGTCAGTAGCTTCAAACATTTCTGGTATATGAAAAACATGTTTTTCAATGGCAAAAATCAATGAATATTGTAAATGCACAAACAGTAATATCTCCACATTGCAAGGTGCAATTCTGAAATTTTTTGCTTTTTCCTGCTAATCCTAGCATGATAAAGAAGATTCAAAGAGAGTGAGATGCCAGCTCCTTTCATTCAGTCAGTAGCTTCAAACATTTCTGGTATATGAAAAACATGTTTTTCAATGGCAAAAATCAATGAATATTGTAAATGCACAAACAGTAATATCTCAACGTTGCACGGTGCAATTCTGAAATTTTTAGCTTTTTCCTGTTAATCCTAGCATGATAAAGAAGATTCAAAGAGAGTGAGATGCCAGCTCCTTTCATTCAGTCAGTAGCTTCAAACATTTCTGGTATATGAAAAACATGTTTTTCAATGGCAAAAATCAATGAATATTGTAAATGCACAAACAGTAATATCTCCACATTGCAAGGTGCAATTCTGAAATTTTTTGCTTTTTCCTGTTAATCCTAGCATGATAAAGAAGATTCAAAGAGAGTGAGATGCCAGCTCCTTTCATTCAGTCAGTAGCTTCAAACATTTCTGGTATATGAAAAACATGTTTTTCAATGGCAAAAATCAATGAATATTGTAAATGCACAAACAGTAATATCTCCACATTGCAAGGTGCAATCCTGAAATTTTTTGCTTTTTCCTGTTAATCCTAGCATGATAAAGAAGATTCAAAGAGAGTGAGATGCCAGCTCCTTTCATTCAGTCAGTAGCTTCAAACATTTCTGGTATATGAAAAACATGTTTTTCAATTGCAAAAATCAATGAATATTGTAAATGCACAAACAGTAATATCTCCACATTGCACGGTGCAATTCTGAAATTTTTAGCTTTTTCCTGTTAATCCTAGCATGATAAAGAAGATTCAAAGAGAGTGAGATGCCAGCTCCTTTCATTCAGTCAGTAGCTTCAAACATTTCTGGTATATGAAAAACATGTTTTTCAATGGCAAAAATCAATGAATATTGTAAATGCACAAACAGTAATATCTCCACATTGCAAGGTGCAATTCTGAAATTTTTTGCTTTTTCCTGCTAATCCTAGCATGATAAAGAAGATTCAAAGAGAGTGAGATGCCAGCTCCTTTCATTCAGTCAGTAGCTTCAAACATTTCTGGTATATGAAAAACATGTTTTTCAATGGCAAAAATCAATGAATATTGTAAATGCGCAAACAGTAATATCTCCACATTGCACGGTGCAATTCTGAAATTTTTAGCTTTTTCCTGTTAATCCTAGCATGATAAAGAAGATTCAAAGAGAGTGAGATGCCAGCTCCTTTCATTCAGTCAGTAGCTTCAAACATTTCTGGTATATGAAAAACATGTTTTTCAATGGCAAAAATCAATGAATATTGTAATTGCATAAACAGTAATATCTCCACATTGCAAGGTGCAATTCTGAAATTTTTTGCTTTTTCCTGCTAATCCTAGCATGATAAAGAAGATTCAAAGAGAGTGAGATGCCAGCTCCTTTCATTCAGTCAGTAGCTTCAAACATTTCTGGTATATGAAAAACATGTTTTTCAATGGCAAAAATCAATGAATATTGTAATTGCATAAACAGTAATATCTCAACGTTGCACGGTGCAATTCTGAAATTTTTAGCTTTTTCCTGTTAATCCTAGCATGATAAAGAAGATTCAAAGAGAGTGAGATGCCAGCTCCTTTCATTCAGTCAGTAGCTTCAAACATTTCTGGTATATGAAAAACGTTTTTCAATGGCAAAAATCAATGAATATTGTAAATGCACAAACAGTAATATCTCCACATTGCAAGGTGCAATTCTGAAATTTTTTGCTTTTTCCTGTTAATCCTAGCATGATAAAGAAGATTCAAAGAGAGTGAGATGCCAGCTCCTTTCATTCAGTCAGTAGCTTCAAACATTTCTGGTATATGAAAAACATGTTTTTCAATGGCAAAAATCAATGAATATTGTAAATGCACAAACAGTAATATCTCCACATTGCAAGGTGCAATTCTGAAATTTTTTGCTTTTTCCTGCTAATCCTAGCATGATAAAGAAGATTCAAAGAGAGTGAGATGCCAGCTCCTTTCATTCAGTCAGTAGCTTCAAACATTTCTGGTATATGAAAAACATGTTTTTCAATGGCAAAAATCAATGAATATTGTAAATGCACAAACAGTAATATCTCCACATTGCACGGTGCAATTCTGAAATTTTTAGCTTTTTCCTGTTAATCCTAGCATGATAAAGAAGATTCAAAGAGAGTGAGATGCCAGCTCCTTTCATTCAGTCAGTAGCTTCAAACATTTCTGGTATATGAAAAACATGTTTTTCAATGGCAAAAATCAATGAATATTGTAAATGCACAAACAGTAATATCTCCACATTGCAAGGTGCAATTCTGAAATTTTTTGCTTTTTCCTGCTAATCCTAGCATGATAAAGAAGATTCAAAGAGAGTGAGATGCCAGCTCCTTTCATTCAGTCAGTAGCTTCAAACATTTCTGGTATATGAAAAACATGTTTTTCAATGGCAAAAATCAATGAATATTGTAAATGCACAAACAGTAATATCTCCACATTGCACGGTGCAATTATGAAATTTTTAGCTTTTTCCTGTTAATCCTAGCATGATAAAGAAGATTCAAAGAGAGTGAGATGCCAGCTCCTTTCATTCAGTCAGTAGCTTCAAACATTTCTGGTATATGAAAAACATGTTTTTCAATGGCAAAAATCAATGAATATTGTAAATGCACAAACAGTAATATCTCCACATTGCAAGGTGCAATTCTGAAATTTTTTGCTTTTTCCTGCTAATCCTAGCATGATAAAGAAGATTCAAAGAGAGTGAGATGCCAGCTCCTTTCATTCAGTCAGTAGCTTCAAACATTTCTGGTATATGAAAAACATGTTTTTCAATGGCAAAAATCAATGAATATTGTAAATGCACAAACAGTAATATCTCAACATTGCACGGTGCAATTCTGAAATTTTTAGCTTTTTCCTGTTAATCCTAGCATGATAAAGAAGATTCAAAGAGAGTGAGATGCCAGCTCCTTTCATTCAGTCAGTAGCTTCAAACATTTCTGGTATATGAAAAACATGTTTTTCAATGGCAAAAATCAATGAATATTGTAAATGCACAAACAGTAATATCTCCACATTGCAAGGTGCAATTCTGAAATTTTTTGCTTTTTCCTGTTAATCCTAGCATGATAAAGAAGATTCAAAGAGAGTGAGATGCCAGCTCCTTTCATTCAGTCAGTAGCTTCAAACATTTCTGGTATATGAAAAACATGTTTTTCAATGGCAAAAATCAATGAATATTGTAAATGCACAAACAGTAATATCTCCACATTGCACGGTGCAATTCTGAAATTTTTAGCTTTTTCCTGTTAATCCTAGCATGATAAAGAAGATTCAAAGAGAGTGAGATGCCAGCTCCTTTCATTCAGTCAGTAGCTTCAAACATTTCTGGTATATGAAAAACATGTTTTTCAATGGCAAAAATCAATGAATATTGTAAATGCACAAACAGTAATATCTCCACATTGCAAGGTGCAATTCTGAAATTTTTTGCTTTTTCCTGTTAATCCTAGCATGATAAAGAAGATTCAAAGAGAGTGAGATGCCAGCTCCTTTCATTCAGTCAGTAGCTTCAAACATTTCTGGTATATGAAAAACATGTTTTTCAATGGCAAAAATCAATGAATATTGTAAATGCACAAACAGTAATATCTCCACATTGCAAGGTGCAATTCTGAAATTTTTTGCTTTTTCCTGCTAATCCTAGCATGATAAAGAAGATTCAAAGAGAGTGAGATGCCAGCTCCTTTCATTCAGTCAGTAGCTTCAAACATTTCTGGTATATGAAAAACATGTTTTTCAATGGCAAAAATCAATGAATATTGTAAATGCACAAACAGTAATATCTCCACATTGCACGGTGCAATTCTGAAATTTTTAGCTTTTTCCTGTTAATCCTAGCATGATAAAGAAGATTCAAAGAGAGTGAGATGCCAGCTCCTTTCATTCAGTCAGTAGCTTCAAACATTTCTGGTATATGAAAAACATGTTTTTCAATGGCAAAAATCAATGAATATTGTAAATGCACAAACAGTAATATCTCCACATTGCAAGGTGCAATTCTGAAATTTTTTGCTTTTTCCTGCTAATCCTAGCATGATAAAGAAGATTCAAAGAGAGTGAGATGCCAGCTCCTTTCATTCAGTCAGTAGCTTCAAACATTTCTGGTATATGAAAAACATGTTTTTCAATGGCAAAAATCAATGAATATTGTAAATGCACAAACTAATATCTCCACATTGCACGGTGCAATGCTGAAATTTTTAGCTTTTTCCTGTTAATCCTAGCATGATAAAGAAGATTCAAAGAGAGTGAGATGCCAGCTCCTTTCATTCAGTCAGTAGCTTCAAACATTTCTGGTATATGAAAAACATGTTTTTCAATGGCAAAAATCAATGAATATTGTAAATGCACAAACAGTAATATCTCCACATTGCAAGGTGCAATTCTGAAATTTTTTGCTTTTTCCTGTTAATCCTAGCATGATAAAGAAGATTCAAAGAGAGTGAGATGCCAGCTCCTTTCATTCAGTCAGTAGCTTCAAACATTTCTGGTATATGAAAAACATGTTTTTCAATGGCAAAAATCAATGAATATTGTAAATGCACAAACAGTAATATCTCCACATTGCAAGGTGCAATTCTGAAATTTTTTGCTTTTTCCTGCTAATCCTAGCATGATAAAGAAGATTCAAAGAGAGTGAGATGCCAGCTCCTTTCATTCAGTCAGTAGCTTCAAACATTTCTGGTATATGAAAAACATGTTTTTCAATGGCAAAAATCAATGAATATTGTAAATGCACAAACAGTAATATCTCCACATTGCACGGTGCAATTCTGAAATTTTTAGCTTTTTCCTGTTAATCCTAGCATGATAAAGAAGATTCAAAGAGAGTGAGATGCCAGCTCCTTTCATTCAGTCAGTAGCTTCAAACATTTCTGGTATATGAAAAACATGTTTTTCAATGGCAAAAATCAATGAATATTGTAAATGCACAAACAGTAATATCTCCACATTGCAAGGTGCAATTCTGAAATTTTTTGCTTTTTCCTGCTAATCCTAGCATGATAAAGAAGATTCAAAGAGAGTGAGATGCCAGCTCCTTTCATTCAGTCAGTAGCTTCAAACATTTCTGGTATATGAAAAACATGTTTTTCAATGGCAAAAATCAATGAATATTGTAAATGCACAAACAGTAATATCTCCACATTGCACGGTGCAATTCTGAAATTTTTAGCTTTTTCCTGTTAATCCTAGCATGATAAAGAAGATTCAAAGAGAGTGAGATGCCAGCTCCTTTCATTCAGTCAGTAGCTTCAAACATTTCTGGTATATGAAAAACATGTTTTTCAATGGCAAAAATCAATGAATATTGTAAATGCACAAACAGTAATATCTCCACATTGCACGGTGCAATTCTGAAATTTTTAGCTTTTTCCTGTTAATCCTAGCATGATAAAGAAGATTCAAAGAGAGTGAGATGCCAGCTCCTTTCATTCAGTCAGTAGCTTCAAACATTTCTGGTATATGAAAAACATGTTTTTCAATGGCAAAAATCAATGAATATTGTAAATGCACAAACAGTAATATCTCCACATTGCAAGGTGCAATTCTGAAATTTTTTGCTTTTTCCTGCTAATCCTAGCATGATAAAGAAGATTCAAAGAGAGTGAGATGCCAGCTCCTTTCATTCAGTCAGTAGCTTCAAACATTTCTGGTATATGAAAAACATGTTTTTCAATGGCAAAAATCAATGAATATTGTAAATGCACAAACAGTAATATCTCCACATTGCAAGGTGCAATTCTGAAATTTTTTGCTTTTTCCTGCTAATCCTAGCATGATAAAGAAGATTCAAAGAGAGTGAGATGCCAGCTCCTTTCATTCAGTCAGTAGCTTCAAACATTTCTGGTATATGAAAAACATGTTTTTCAATGGCAAAAATCAATGAATATTGTAAATGCACAAACAGTAATATCTCCACATTGCACGGTGCAATTATGAAATTTTTAGCTTTTTCCTGTTAATCCTAGCATGATAAAGAAGATTCAAAGAGAGTGAGATGCCAGCTCCTTTCATTCAGTCAGTAGCTTCAAACATTTCTGGTATATGAAAAACATGTTTTTCAATGGCAAAAATCAATGAATATTGTAAATGCACAAACAGTAATATCTCCACATTGCAAGGTGCAATTCTGAAATTTTTTGCTTTTTCCTGCTAATCCTAGCATGATAAAGAAGATTCAAAGAGAGTGAGATGCCAGCTCCTTTCATTCAGTCAGTAGCTTCAAACATTTCTGGTATATGAAAAACATGTTTTTCAATGGCAAAAATCAATGAATATTGTAAATGCACAAACAGTAATATCTCAACATTGCACGGTGCAATTCTGAAATTTTTAGCTTTTTCCTGTTAATCCTAGCATGATAAAGAAGATTCAAAGAGAGTGAGATGCCAGCTCCTTTCATTCAGTCAGGTAAGCTTCACATTTCTGGTATATGAAAAACATGTTTTTCAATGGCAAAAATCAATGAATATTGTAAATGCACAAACAGTAATATCTCCACATTGCAAGGTGCAATTCTGAAATTTTTTGCTTTTTCCTGTTAATCCTAGCATGATAAAGAAGATTCAAAGAGAGTGAGATGCCAGCTCCTTTCATTCAGTCAGTAGCTTCAAACATTTCTGGTATATGAAAAACATGTTTTTCAATGGCAAAAATCAATGAATATTGTAAATGCACAAACAGTAATATCTCCACATTGCACGGTGCAATTCTGAAATTTTTAGCTTTTTCCTGTTAATCCTAGCATGATAAAGAAGATTCAAAGAGAGTGAGATGCCAGCTCCTTTCATTCAGTCAGTAGCTTCAAACATTTCTGGTATATGAAAAACATGTTTTTCAATGGCAAAAATCAATGAATATTGTAAATGCACAAACAGTAATATCTCCACATTGCAAGGTGCAATTCTGAAATTTTTTGCTTTTTCCTGTTAATCCTAGCATGATAAAGAAGATTCAAAGAGAGTGAGATGCCAGCTCCTTTCATTCAGTCAGTAGCTTCAAACATTTCTGGTATATGAAAAACATGTTTTTCAATGGCAAAAATCAATGAATATTGTAAATGCACAAACAGTAATATCTCCACATTGCAAGGTGCAATTCTGAAATTTTTGCTTTTTCCTGCTAATCCTAGCATGATAAAGAAGATTCAAAGAGAGTGAGATGCCAGCTCCTTTCATTCAGTCAGTAGCTTCAAACATTTCTGGTATATGAAAAACATGTTTTTCAATGGCAAAAATCAATGAATATTGTAAATGCACAAACAGTAATATCTCCACATTGCACGGTGCAATTCTGAAATTTTTAGCTTTTTCCTGTTAATCCTAGCATGATAAAGAAGATTCAAAGAGAGTGAGATGCCAGCTCCTTTCATTCAGTCAGTAGCTTCAAACATTTCTGGTATATGAAAAACATGTTTTTCAATGGCAAAAATCAATGAATATTGTAAATGCACAAACAGTAATATCTCCACATTGCAAGGTGCAATTCTGAAATTTTTGCTTTTTCCTGCTAATCCTAGCATGATAAAGAAGATTCAAAGAGAGTGAGATGCCAGCTCCTTTCATTGTCAGTAGCTTCAAACATTTCTGGTATATGAAAAACATGTTTTTCAATGGCAAAAATCAATGAATATTGTAAATGCACAAACTAATATCTCCACATTGCACGGTGCAATGCTGAAATTTTTAGCTTTTTCCTGTTAATCCTAGCATGATAAAGAAGATTCAAAGAGAGTGAGATGCCAGCTCCTTTCATTCAGTCAGTAGCTTCAAACATTTCTGGTATATGAAAAACATGTTTTTCAATGGCAAAAATCAATGAATATTGTAAATGCACAAACAGTAATATCTCCACATTGCAAGGTGCAATTCTGAAATTTTTTGCTTTTTCCTGTTAATCCTAGCATGATAAAGAAGATTCAAAGAGAGTGAGATGCCAGCTCCTTTCATTCAGTCAGTAGCTTCAAACATTTCTGGTATATGAAAAACATGTTTTTCAATGGCAAAAATCAATGAATATTGTAAATGCACAAACAGTAATATCTCCACATTGCAAGGTGCAATTCTGAAATTTTTTGCTTTTTCCTGCTAATCCTAGCATGATAAAGAAGATTCAAAGAGAGTGAGATGCCAGCTCCTTTCATTCAGTCAGTAGCTTCAAACATTTCTGGTATATGAAAAACATGTTTTTCAATGGCAAAAATCAATGAATATTGTAAATGCACAAACAGTAATATCTCCACATTGCACGGTGCAATTCTGAAATTTTTAGCTTTTTCCTGTTAATCCTAGCATGATAAAGAAGATTCAAAGAGAGTGAGATGCCAGCTCCTTTCATTCAGTCAGTAGCTTCAAACATTTCTGGTATATGAAAAACATGTTTTTCAATGGCAAAAATCAATGAATATTGTAAATGCACAAACAGTAATATCTCCACATTGCAAGGTGCAATTCTGAAATTTTTTGCTCTTTCCTGCTAATCCTAGCATGATAAAGAAGATTCAAAGAGAGTGAGATGCCAGCTCCTTTCATTCAGTCAGTAGCTTCAAACATTTCTGGTATATGAAAAACATGTTTTTCAATGGCAAAAATCAATGAATATTGTAAATGCACAAACAGTAATATCTCCACATTGCACGGTGCAATTCTGAAATTTTTAGCTTTTTCCTGTTAATCCTAGCATGATAAAGAAGATTCAAAGAGAGTGAGATGCCAGCTCCTTTCATTCAGTCAGTAGCTTCAAACATTTCTGGTATATGAAAAACATGTTTTTCAATGGCAAAAATCAATGAATATTGTAAATGCACAAACAGTAATATCTCCACATTGCACGGTGCAATTCTGAAATTTTTAGCTTTTTCCTGTTAATCCTAGCATGATAAAGAAGATTCAAAGAGAGTGAGATGCCAGCTCCTTTCATTCAGTCAGTAGCTTCAAACATTTCTGGTATATGAAAAACATGTTTTTCAATGGCAAAAATCAATGAATATTGTAAATGCACAAACAGTAATATCTCCACATTGCAAGGTGCAATTCTGAAATTTTTTGCTTTTTCCTGCTAATCCTAGCATGATAAAGAAGATTCAAAGAGAGTGAGATGCCAGCTCCTTTCATTCAGTCAGTAGCTTCAAACATTTCTGGTATATGAAAAACATGTTTTTCAATGGCAAAAATCAATGAATATTGTAAATGCACAAACTAATATCTCCACATTGCACGGTGCAATGCTGAAATTTTTATCTTTTTCCTGTTAATCCTAGCATGATAAAGAAGATTCAAAGAGAGTGAGATGCCAGCTCCTTTCATTCAGTCAGTAGCTTCAAACATTTCTGGTATATGAAAAACATGTTTTTCAATGGCAAAAATCAATGAATATTGTAAATGCACAAACAGTAATATCTCCACATTGCAAGGTGCAATTCTGAAATTTTTTGCTTTTTCCTGTTAATCCTAGCATGATAAAGAAGATTCAAAGAGAGTGAGATGCCAGCTCCTTTCATTCAGTCAGTAGCTTCAAACATTTCTGGTATATGAAAAACATGTTTTTCAATGGCAAAAATCAATGAATATTGTAAATGCACAAACAGTAATATCTCCACATTGCAAGGTGCAATTCTGAAATTTTTTGCTTTTTCCTGCTAATCCTAGCATGATAAAGAAGATTCAAAGAGAGTGAGATGCCAGCTCCTTTCATTCAGTCAGTAGCTTCAAACATTTCTGGTATATGAAAAACATGTTTTTCAATGGCAAAAATCAATGAATATTGTAATTGCATAAACAGTAATATCTCAACGTTGCACGGTGCAATTCTGAAATTTTTAGCTTTTTCCTGTTAATCCTAGCATGATAAAGAAGATTCAAAGAGAGTGAGATGCCAGCTCCTTTCATTCAGTCAGTAGCTTCAAACATTTCTGGTATATGAAAAACGTTTTTCAATGGCAAAAATCAATGAATATTGTAAATGCACAAACAGTAATATCTCCACATTGCAAGGTGCAATTCTGAAATTTTTTGCTTTTTCCTGTTAATCCTAGCATGATAAAGAAGATTCAAAGAGAGTGAGATGCCAGCTCCTTTCATTCAGTCAGTAGCTTCAAACATTTCTGGTATATGAAAAACATGTTTTTCAATGGCAAAAATCAATGAATATTGTAAATGCACAAACAGTAATATCTCCACATTGCAAGGTGCAATTCTGAAATTTTTTGCTTTTTCCTGCTAATCCTAGCATGATAAAGAAGATTCAAAGAGAGTGAGATGCCAGCTCCTTTCATTCAGTCAGTAGCTTCAAACATTTCTGGTATATGAAAAACATGTTTTTCAATGGCAAAAATCAATGAATATTGTAAATGCACAAACAGTAATATCTCCACATTGCACGGTGCAATTCTGAAATTTTTAGCTTTTTCCTGTTAATCCTAGCATGATAAAGAAGATTCAAAGAGAGTGAGATGCCAGCTCCTTTCATTCAGTCAGTAGCTTCAAACATTTCTGGTATATGAAAAACATGTTTTTCAATGGCAAAAATCAATGAATATTGTAAATGCACAAACAGTAATATCTCCACATTGCAAGGTGCAATTCTGAAATTTTTTGCTTTTTCCTGCTAATCCTAGCATGATAAAGAAGATTCAAAGAGAGTGAGATGCCAGCTCCTTTCATTCAGTCAGTAGCTTCAAACATTTCTGGTATATGAAAAACATGTTTTTCAATGGCAAAAATCAATGAATATTGTAAATGCACAAACAGTAATATCTCCACATTGCACGGTGCAATTATGAAATTTTTAGCTTTTTCCTGTTAATCCTAGCATGATAAAGAAGATTCAAAGAGAGTGAGATGCCAGCTCCTTTCATTCAGTCAGTAGCTTCAAACATTTCTGGTATATGAAAAACATGTTTTTCAATGGCAAAAATCAATGAATATTGTAAATGCACAAACAGTAATATCTCCACATTGCAAGGTGCAATTCTGAAATTTTTTGCTTTTTCCTGCTAATCCTAGCATGATAAAGAAGATTCAAAGAGAGTGAGATGCCAGCTCCTTTCATTCAGTCAGTAGCTTCAAACATTTCTGGTATATGAAAAACATGTTTTTCAATGGCAAAAATCAATGAATATTGTAAATGCACAAACAGTAATATCTCAACATTGCACGGTGCAATTCTGAAATTTTTAGCTTTTTCCTGTTAATCCTAGCATGATAAAGAAGATTCAAAGAGAGTGAGATGCCAGCTCCTTTCATTCAGTCAGTAGCTTCAAACATTTCTGGTATATGAAAAACATGTTTTTCAATGGCAAAAATCAATGAATATTGTAAATGCACAAACAGTAATATCTCCACATTGCAAGGTGCAATTCTGAAATTTTTTGCTTTTTCCTGTTAATCCTAGCATGATAAAGAAGATTCAAAGAGAGTGAGATGCCAGCTCCTTTCATTCAGTCAGTAGCTTCAAACATTTCTGGTATATGAAAAACATGTTTTTCAATGGCAAAAATCAATGAATATTGTAAATGCACAAACAGTAATATCTCCACATTGCACGGTGCAATTCTGAAATTTTTAGCTTTTTCCTGTTAATCCTAGCATGATAAAGAAGATTCAAAGAGAGTGAGATGCCAGCTCCTTTCATTCAGTCAGTAGCTTCAAACATTTCTGGTATATGAAAAACATGTTTTTCAATGGCAAAAATCAATGAATATTGTAAATGCACAAACAGTAATATCTCCACATTGCAAGGTGCAATTCTGAAATTTTTTGCTTTTTCCTGTTAATCCTAGCATGATAAAGAAGATTCAAAGAGAGTGAGATGCCAGCTCCTTTCATTCAGTCAGTAGCTTCAAACATTTCTGGTATATGAAAAACATGTTTTTCAATGGCAAAAATCAATGAATATTGTAAATGCACAAACAGTAATATCTCCACATTGCAAGGTGCAATTCTGAAATTTTTTGCTTTTTCCTGCTAATCCTAGCATGATAAAGAAGATTCAAAGAGAGTGAGATGCCAGCTCCTTTCATTCAGTCAGTAGCTTCAAACATTTCTGGTATATGAAAAACATGTTTTTCAATGGCAAAAATCAATGAATATTGTAAATGCACAAACAGTAATATCTCCACATTGCACGGTGCAATTCTGAAATTTTTAGCTTTTTCCTGTTAATCCTAGCATGATAAAGAAGATTCAAAGAGAGTGAGATGCCAGCTCCTTTCATTCAGTCAGTAGCTTCAAACATTTCTGGTATATGAAAAACATGTTTTTCAATGGCAAAAATCAATGAATATTGTAAATGCACAAACAGTAATATCTCCACATTGCAAGGTGCAATTCTGAAATTTTTTGCTTTTTCCTGCTAATCCTAGCATGATAAAGAAGATTCAAAGAGAGTGAGATGCCAGCTCCTTTCATTCAGTCAGTAGCTTCAAACATTTCTGGTATATGAAAAACATGTTTTTCAATGGCAAAAATCAATGAATATTGTAAATGCACAAACTAATATCTCCACATTGCACGGTGCAATGCTGAAATTTTTAGCTTTTTCCTGTTAATCCTAGCATGATAAAGAAGATTCAAAGAGAGTGAGATGCCAGCTCCTTTCATTCAGTCAGTAGCTTCAAACATTTCTGGTATATGAAAAACATGTTTTTCAATGGCAAAAATCAATGAATATTGTAAATGCACAAACAGTAATATCTCCACATTGCAAGGTGCAATTCTGAAATTTTTTGCTTTTTCCTGTTAATCCTAGCATGATAAAGAAGATTCAAAGAGAGTGAGATGCCAGCTCCTTTCATTCAGTCAGTAGCTTCAAACATTTCTGGTATATGAAAAACATGTTTTTCAATGGCAAAAATCAATGAATATTGTAAATGCACAAACAGTAATATCTCCACATTGCAAGGTGCAATTCTGAAATTTTTTGCTTTTTCCTGCTAATCCTAGCATGATAAAGAAGATTCAAAGAGAGTGAGATGCCAGCTCCTTTCATTCAGTCAGTAGCTTCAAACATTTCTGGTATATGAAAAACATGTTTTTCAATGGCAAAAATCAATGAATATTGTAAATGCACAAACAGTAATATCTCCACATTGCACGGTGCAATTCTGAAATTTTTAGCTTTTTCCTGTTAATCCTAGCATGATAAAGAAGATTCAAAGAGAGTGA
>NW_027368860.1:0-46805 GCF_046119375.1 Phyllobates terribilis | reverse complement strand
AAGCTAAGGAAGGAGGCAGCGTCTCCTTCGGTGACAGAAAGCAAGGGAAGATCATTGCTAAAGGACAAGCACATCGCAAAAAAATCCCATTCAAATAGGAGATGTGAACTTAGTAGAGAACCTTCGGTTCAATCTACTGATTGTAGCTGAATTATGCGACCAAGGAGGTAATAAGGTATGGTTTAGTACAACTGAATGTGCAGTGGTCAGTCGTGAACAAGAGGTGCTTCTAATGGGCAAGCGCATAGATAACACTTACCTCTTCGACCACTCCTTCTCTCCTAAACGCAACCTATGTCTAGCTACACTCGCTGAGACGACCAATCTTTGATACAAGAGAATGGGACACGCAAGTCTACATCTACTCAACAAGTTGAATGCCAAAGATCTGGTTCGTGGTCTTCCTCACATCAAGGTGGAATCCATGACTTCATGCTCAGATTTCTCCAAAGCCAAAGCGACTCATAGCTACTTTCCCTCTATCAAGGTAGTGCAGACCAAGGCTCCACTCAAGCTTCTCCACATGGACTTATGTGGGCCACTACGCACTCAGAGTAAAGGAGTAATCGCTACATTTTTGTTACAGTTGATGACTACTCTCGCTATATCTGGATTTTCTTAAAACACAAGAGCAAAACCTTCGAAAAGTTTCAAACTCTTGCGCTTTTACTGGAAAAGAAGCTAGGGCTCCCAGTTTGTTCAATTTGTTCTGATAATGGAACTGAATTTAAGAATGGTGAGTTCCTATCATTTTGTGAGGAAAGGGGTATAGATCATAACTTCTATACACCTAGAACCCCTGAGCAAAATGGTGTGGTTGAGCGCAAGAATAGGACTCTACAAGAGATGGCACGTACAATGCTACTCTCTAGTGGTGTCGCTTCATACTATTGGGCACAAGATGTGATCACATCATGTTATATTACTAACCGAGCCTTCTTAAGGCCAATCCTAGAGAAAACCCCATATGAATTGCTCAAAGGGCGTACACCGAATATCTCTCACTTAAGGGTGTTTGGTTGCAAGTGCTACGTCAATAACAATGGGAAAGATCTCTAGGGTAAGTTTGATGCTAGGAACGACGAGGCTATCTTCCTTGGATATGCTCCTACTAGCCAGGAGTATAGTGTGCTCAACCTGAGAACTCAGAGGGAAGAAGATAGCATTCATGTGAAATTTGATGAAGGAGAGCTCAATAGCATACCAAAAATCAACGATGATCCATTAGCTAGCCGTGATCTGTCTCCAGCTTCTCCTCCCAGTCCTCAAGCGCAACCTTCTACCCCTTCTCCAGGTGTAGAAAGTGACGATGATGATGGTTGTGGATGCGCTTCTCAGCCTCTGGCCACAGAAGCTACCATTCCAAGTGAAGAAGCAACTTCAGAGGACAACACTCAGAATATAGATCAGGGAAGTGTACCATCAATTGAAGATCAAGATCCACCTTCACCTTTATGTCCAGGTCAGGTAACACCCTCAGTTACTTCTACTCAATTCTCTACTTCTCAAGCGGGATCTAGTAGCGGTCAAGCGCAACCTGTAAGTCCTCAAGCGGGACTTATTGACCATTCTGGTTGTAGTAGAAGCTTGTCCAAGACTACAACGATGAAGCTACCAGACAATACAGAGGTCACAGTGCGGGATTATCTACAGATGAACTCCCATCCAGTTTCGGCGATCATATCTCAATATGAAAAAGGTACCCAAACTCGTTCTAACGTTCGTAACTTGCTTGCTTGCTTGGGTTATGGAGTGTGTCACTATTGCTTCTTATTCGATCAAGGTCAACCGTGGTCTTCATGGTTATTTCCCTGGTCGTCGAGGATTACAGCAGGGCGATCCTCTCTCTCCTCTACTGTTTGTGTTGTGTATGGAGATGTTCAGTAGATTGATGTGCATGGATTCTACTGTTCCACAGTTCGGCTACCATAAGCGTTGTGTGGGTATTGAGCTCACTCATTTGATTTTTTCTGATGATGTTGTTTTTTTGTCGGGGGGATGTTCCTTTTGTTTCCCTCCTTAGTGACTATCTCAGGAAGTTTGGGGATATGTCTGGCTTACGTGTCAGTGAGACTAAGTCTCTATGTTTTTGGCTTCTGTACCTGATGATAAAGTGGGTACTCTGCGTGCTATTACTGGTTTTCGAGAGGATACTTTCCCTTTTAGATACCTAGGGATTCCGATCAGTACGTACAACGTACGGGTTATGGACTATAAGCCGCTTCTGACAGGATCAGTGGGTATCTTAGCGCTTGGGCTAGGAGGAGTTTGTCTTTTGCTGGTCGTCGTGAGCTTCTGGCTTCTGTGATCCAGGGTGTTGAGGGCTTCTGGCTGTCTATTCTTCGTGTTACCTACAGGAGTTCTTTCTTCTCTCATCACCCTTTGTAGAAATTTTCCGTGGCATTGGCTGAGAGTTAGATGGAGTAGTATTTGTTGTCCGAGACAGGAGGGAGGTTTGGGTTTGAGAGATTTGGCTGTCTAGAACAACTGCTTCCTCCTGAAGCTTTATTATCATATTTCAGAGGGACGGGAGAGTCTGTGGGTTCGTTGAATTCACCATAGGTATTTGCGTGTTGATAGCCCAAGTCTTGGGCGGCTCATCGTCTTGATTCTCTCTGATAAAGGGGATTCTGGCAGCTCCAGATAGAGTTGTTCAGATGGCCGATAGAGAGTTGGGAGTTGAGGAGACTCTGGATAGTTGGTGTACTACATACGGGTTTTGTGTCTCGGCTGCGTATGATGCGCTCTGGGATAGGAAACCGTGTGTGTCTTGGAAGGATGAGGTCTGGCCGAAGCATAGCACTCCTAGGCATTCTTTCATTTTGTGGTTGTTGTGCTCAGACGGGTTATCTACCTATGACAGATTTTTCTTTCTTGGCGTTGATCCGTGATGTCGTCTTTATGAGTCGGCAGATGAGTCTCATTCACACCTCTTCTTTGAGTGTTCGGTTGTTCGGAGCGTTTGGCAGGCGGTATGCACCAGGTTTCGTATCCCTCACTCTTGCACTTCTATCGAGAGTACTATAGTTTGGTTGCGCGTGCATGCACATGGCGGAGGAGTTCTTGCTAGGGCCCAGACTTTCACGCTTTCGGCCACGGTTTACTTGGTTTGGCAAGCGCGGAATGCTCTTTGTGTTTGAGCACAACCGGATTCCGGTGCAGGTCATTGCAAGACAGATTAGCATTCATGTTTTTAGACTTCTTTATGACATTTTTCCTATTACTATCGTTGATTCATCACTTGGACACTAGTTTGTTGATTATTTAGCACAGTATGGATAGTCTATGTGTTATGCCATGTGTGCTCTTGGATCTGCCTGTGTTTGGAATTCCCCAATTAAGGGGACTTACCATTTATATTATTTATATTTTAACAAAAAAACATGCAGCTTGACAAAGACCTTATGGCTGAGAAGGTAGATGAAGCATGTATCGAGGTATGGTTGGTTCCCTTATGTATTTAACAGCTTCACGTCCTGATATTGTTTTTGCCGTTAGTGTTTGCACTCGATCTCAGTCAGACCCTCACGCTTCTCACCTTTCTCACGTAAAGTGCATCTTTAGGTATTTTAAAGGGTCTAATGATATTTGCCTTTGGTATTCCAAAGGGGGCGGTCTTTCTCTTGTTGGCTACACCGATGCAGATTTTGCAGGTTATCTAGGATGATCGAAAGAGCACTAGTTGTATGGCACAGTTCCTTGGCCCTTGTTTGTCTCATGGGGATCCAAGAAGCAGAACTGTATCGCGCTTTCAACGATAGAAGCATAGTACATAGCTGCAGCGCAATGTTGTGCTCAAGTACTGTGGATAAAGCAACAACTCGTTGACTACGTATTAATCTAAACACTATTACTATCTGTTGTGATAATACTAGCGCAATATGTGTGTCAAAGAACCCAGTACATCATACAAGAAGAAAGCACATCGATGTACGTCACCACTTTCTACGTGATCATGTGGAGCGCAAGAACATTGAGCTTACTCATGTATCTTCGGAATGGCATTAGCAGATATTTTTTACTAAGGCGCTTAATCGACAGGTCTTCTTAAACCTTCGAGTTCAGCTTGGCCTATGCACTCCACTAGCTTTGAGGCTATGGCATTGTAAGTATTTCCCTTCATTGACTAGAACTAGCATGCTCAATATCAAGGTACGAACTATGGTAGCTTGCGCTTGATAGCTTTGAGTCATTCTTGCTCTATGGTTGTTCATTAAGATGAATTAGTATTGAAGTTGTCTTACTTGCTTAGCTTGATCTCTTATAATCATAGTCAATTACATGCTCTTCTTTGCCAAAACTTGACAATGGTGATCATCTTCTACCCCATTACATGCCTAAGAAATGATCCTTTGCATAGGTGTCCTAAGCTTGACTAGATGTTATGCTTCTCTTACCCTTATTTGAACTCCACATATGAGAAGTATTCATTTGGTGACATAAAGCCCAATTACCATATTATATGTATATGCACATATATCCACATCAACTTGAGTGATTGAATGCTCTAATGTCCCCAATATGAAATGTGCATCTTCATATTCATTACTTGCATTACATTGTGGTTGGTAAGTTAAACTTGACATCACACAGCTTCACCTAACGCTCCAAGTCAGTTTTGTGCTACAACAACATTTTGATCAGTGGTATTTGGTTGAGCTTCACAGGCCATTAGTCTTCTGTGTTGAGCTTCATAGCGCTTCAAAGCGCAATCCAGCGGGTTGTATTCAGATTTCGGGTTTGCTTAATTGTGAAGCAACGACTAGTTTCAACGGCTCCTTTTGCTTTTGATGTAACGGCTACTTTTATAGCCGTTGGGAGCCTAGCGCGTCTTATCAACGATTTTGTTGGACCGTTGACTACTTTTATGCTGTTACATCTGATTGGTCGCTTGATCGGTTGAGAGTGGAGGCGAGCGCATAAATACCAGGTATTTGTTTCATTTTCACTTACCTTATTCTCTACCTATTGCCTCTCTCTCTCTCTCAAGCTCCGCTTAAGCTTCCTCACATCCTCTACTTCACGCTTCATCAATGGAGAACGTCAATCTAGCTGCTCTTGACCCAGCTACACGTGAAAAGATTGAGTCGTTGTTGCAAACTCAGTCTTCCACATCCACTCCCTCCATCACAAACCCAACTCCTCAAACTGAACCACTCCAAACACAACCGTCTGATCCAGAAACCTCCACCAAAGACCAAACCTCCACGAAAGAGCCTACTGTCCCAGATGCTCCCTTATTCTCACACGACCCAAAGGTTGACTTCTCGCTCACTGCCGAAGATCTTGAGTTCATAGGGTACGATGTTGAGAAAGAGCTCGCTCGGACCACTACTGAGGCTTCACATCCGGATGCTCCTTTATCTACCCCGGCCAAGGGTAAATCTGTTCTGGAGATTGAGACTCCTTCCAGACCTGGTACTTAGACTCAACCAGGTACTCAGTCCCTCATGTCTCCTAATGATCTTCTGGCCGGTATTCCTCCAGACTCTGATGAAGACGCAGACTATAATATTCAAGCACGTTCAGAGCACGACTCCCCTCTACCTTTGATATCTCAGCGCACTGATAGTCAGAGCGACACTCTTCGTCGACAGAAGAAGAAGCACAAGGCACCTCTTACTCCTCCTCTAGAAGAAATCGAATCGTCAGACGGTTCTGAACATGATTCACCACCTCCAGAGGTTGTCCTGAACGAGGAACCTCTACTCGCTCAAAGCGCGCCAAGGTGATCGGTGCTAACGAGTTCCCTCCAGTGCCACCAGGTATCACTAAGCGCTCTTTCTTTTTTCTGATATTGTCACTTCCGACCTCCTCTCTGAGCTCCACGAGTCCTCGCACATATCGCGCTTCTCAACGTGGTTAAGCTTTCAAGGATGGGACAAGATGGAAACTGAGCCAGCGAGGTGTAATGATTCGATGGTGTACTAGTTCTATGCCACAATGGAGCATCAGCCTGCTAACCCAGAGTACAGTCAAGTATGGTTCAACTGGCGTGGGAACTCCAGAGAAACCTCTTGGTGAAGGACCTTGCGAAGGCTATAGGGCTCACTGGGCAGTCCAATGGTTTGGCAGACTCAACAAGAAGAACTGTCCAGTTGGCGCTAAGCTAGCTTAAAGAAGTAGTATTTGGCCCTAATGTGCCAAAGCGCACCCTCCACAGTCGATATGCTGAAGCCAAGTCGCAGGTTACTTCATCACTTCGTCATCACAAACATAACTCCGGAGAGACTACGACATGGAGAAGGTCACAATAGTTGATTGTTGCATAATGGTCGTGGTAATCTCGAATCAGGTGGTTAATACAACTCAGATAATGATGAGCCATCTCGTCCTTTGTCGCGCTGCAACTTCAGGGCCTCTACCTTTCCCTCATTTGATCTGCAAGATGCTCAAGGCAGACGGTCTGTACGACATCGTACTCACCGACTATGATTGTTCTACATTCCTCACTTCAGACTCCATCTGTGCAATTCTCCTCCCTAACCTGAAGCTATTCATCCTTGTAGCTCGTGCTCAGAGCAGAGTCCTCGCGCTTGACCCCCTCCTGTTTCCACAAACTTATCGGGTGTCGTTGCAGCACTTGAAGCGCATCACGAGCGAGTGGAGAAGCGCTTAACTGAGCTCTGTGAGACTATTGAGAGATTTATGGTGTCTGTGGAGTCCTCGTTTGACCGAGTGTTTTAGTTGATGATCGAGGCGGATGAAAGGCGTTAGGTTGTTGTTGCGGTGTTGTTCTTGTTTTTTTTTTCTTATTCTCTACCTTGTGTTTGCTTGTTATGAATTCTATCCCTTAGGTCTCCTATCCTACTTTTTGTGGCAGTTTACTATGAAATGGTAATGCAGTATGTTTCTGGCTTTTATAACTTTGATAGCTTCGCTGACTTGCTCTTTGGTACTTGAGTTGATTTTTGTTCGCTATACTTGCTAGTTTGAGTTCTTAGCTAGAAAGCGCAACCTCCTATCTTTCTTACTGTATGATTGAGCATGAGTTTTTTGATGATGTCAAAAGGGGGAAGAAAAAGGTGTCTAGATTCTTCTTTGATTAAGGGGGAAGTTTAAGACCATTCTTGAACTCAGGGGGAATTTGAAAACTGTAACTTAAGTACTTGGTAAGGTACTTTGATCTAATTCCGAATCTAAATATATGATTAACTTGTTGTTTATTGACTCCATTTTGATCATTACAGAAAGTTTTATGAGCTTACCTGTTAATGTTTATCATCATCAAAAAGGGGAAATTGTTAGTTGAGCTTTGATAGTCTTATTAAATCTTAATCTATTTCACTTTGTTTTGATGATAACAAAACTAATATGTTTAATCTCTTAGTGTTTTTAAGGCTTCCCAGGTTATTGTTATATCTGTCTGGATGCACTTATGCCACTTAGAGATGCGCTTCAACTGTTCTCAGCTGCGCTTAACACCAAGCGGAGAAAGTAAGTTTCACAAACGGTGTTGAATAATCCCATTCAAGTCCAGAAGTGAGTATAGTCGAGCTTCTAAGGCATAGAAGATGCGCTTGAATGAAGTTGAAGAAGTGTTAACTACGAGGTTCACCATAGCATAGGGTGTACACTGGTGCAGAAGAGAACTACCAAAATGTAGGGAAGCTGGTGAGCGGAAGAATCAAGTTGAGTGCACAAGAGGTGCGAGAACAGCTTGAATGTCTTTGAGACGCAATACCCAGGGATCGCCAGCGCAGAGGAAGTTACTTACCGCAGTGGACACGGATCGCTGATGTGGCGTGGATCAACAAGTGGAAGAACAAAACCAAATTAATCCAAGCGGTTGATTACTTCTGGTGAATTGATCAAGGCGCACAAATTGGTGAGGTGGCTGCTTGCTAAGTCTAAGTTTGTTACACGAAATTAAGTGTGAGTTGTATCTTAAGTTTGTGTATAAATAGTGGACTGTAGCATTCACTCTAGGGGTTACAAAGTGAGGGAATTATAGAGAAGCTAGAGAGAAGCTTAAGTTGTTTATCCATTTGTAATCAGAGAGAGGTGAAGTACCATTGTTCTAGTGCTGAACTCAAGTGTTGTAGAAGAGTGTTACGAGTGAGCATCAAAGAGTTGAAGCTAGAGTTGTAATCCTTCTTCTGTTAATACATAGTAGTGGTGAGTTTTATCCCGAGTCAACTAGTGACTTAGGGTTCTCACCGTTTGGAACTCTTTGTGTGCAAATTTAGTGCGCTTTAAATACTTAAAGCGCGCTCTTATTGTCGTCTGACCTATTCCGCACTTAAGGACATTAGTAAATCAATTACTAAGTGTTCTACACAGGTCAAAGCACATCTTCAAGTATAATAGCACAAATATACTTGAGAAGCGCATCTAAGGCTTAATGAACCTTAGAGACATCAAACAATAGTGGCTTAATAAACACGATTCTACATAGTTCATCGAGTAAAGAATCATTGAAGTCCTTAAAGACTCGCTTGAACATATATGAGTCTTGCTTGAAAATATATATGTAGCTTTTTCTATGAATGAGACTCACTTTGATTAAATCTTATCTGGATAAATTATAGCTTGCTTACTTTCTTTCGGCTCTTGAAGGAGACAAAAAAACTCCTTCTTATTTGTGAAATGAGAGTAGCTTAAGATATGACTATGTGCCTTCTACTCATCATTGCAACCTGCAAGATAAGATCAAGATTTTTGTTTCCAACGAAGCGTTGAATTCGTAGGAACTTTAGAGCTCGCGATTCTAGAACCGGAAGGTAGAACTTTCATCTTCACAGTTCTAGGAACTCGCTCATGATAGATGTCATCGTTCTGATCTAGCACTTGGTGAGATTTACCTTTGAAGGAAACACTCAATGTGCTTTCACTCATAATAGATGGCATCGTTCTGATCTAGCACTTGGTGAGATTTACCTTTGGAAGGCAACACTCAATGTGCTTTTCACTTGTCCGTGCTTGGCTTTTGAGGGCCTAGTACGTACACACTGAGACTTAGATGACTTGCTTGGGTCAAGATTGTCTTTCTCAAGACTCGCTTGGTCGAGATCTTCCTCAGATATAATCATAATAGACTGTGAGCAATCAGAATACCTCAGATCAAGCTTGTCTTCACATAGATTCGCTTGATCGAGTACACCCTCAAATTCAAAGAGATGGGGGTAGAGGAGAGTTTACGTTCAAGAAGACTTACCGCAAAGTCAGGTTCGGGATCGAGATCTTGGGTCTCGAATAAGCATTTATTTGGCGCTTCTCCAATGCCCACCCCATAAGGTGACAAATGCCTTTGTAGGCGGTGTTTCAGATCCGCTTGGTTCTTCTTTAGCGTCCACCTTTGCAATTGTGCAGTACATGACAATATGTTCTTTACATGAGCAGTTATAGCATGTGACATGCTTGAGGTCTTTTGGCTTGTAATCTTTACTTATTAAGCCATTTTTCTTTATTAAATGACTTTCCGAAGAGCTTGGTCATCATTGCTATTTCCTGGTCTACTTCATTGTCAAATTCATCGTTGTCTTCTACCTTTTGAAGAACATGGGTGATCTTGAGAGCTACTCATTGGGTTTCCATTGATGCTAGTGAATAATTTTGATCCTCGGTTTCCTGTATTCTTAATTTTCTAGCATGTACAAATACAATCAACTCTTTCATTTGTTTTGTTATTATAATTATAGGTTTAGTTACATCAAATTTTGCATTAACACCATGGATACAAACTAAAGAGAGTTCACAAGGTTGTACATTCAGTCATGCGGAGGACATCTTGTCACATAGAACTTGGAACCTGGATTGATATTCCAAAACAGACTTGCTTTCACCCATCTTAACGAATCGAAGTCCCTTTGGTTCTCGAATCGACGATTGTTCTTCATATCTTCACCACTTTTGTGCATTTCTATGATAGCATTACGAATGGGCTTCGCGGTGGGCAGTGACATGATTTTGTTAATGTCCTTTCGAGAGAGAGCATTTAATATGAGTTGCATCGCCTTTTCATTCTTCTTAAGTGTAGCATATTCCGTTGGTCCCCATTTATATGTGTCCATTTCATCCTTGAGTTTTCTTCACCTTTATCAAAATCCTCCAACATTGATAGTCAGTTTGTTTGATATAATTTCTAGTCATAGTGAGCCACCATTCTAGTTCACCCTCTGCTAAGATATGAGACTTAGATAAAGAGATTTCTAGGTTGAAAATGTTTTTTTTCGTTCCCCATGATTCAGACTGGAGAGTAGGACTCAATGAAAATGATCATCCAATGCTCTAATACCAATTGTAGGTTTAAGTAATATGAAAACTGCATGGTAGATATGAAGTTGAAAACACGTTTAAGCTAGTCTAATCTCCTAGTTAAACACAACAAGCTAGTAAGCTAGTGTGTTAGAGTTGAGAAAGGGGAGATTAGCTATAATACTTTGAACTTAAGATTGTTAGATAATAAGTTCATCTAAAATGCAAGGATTTATGAAGGTGAGAACTCTAAGCTTCAACTAAGTTTGGGATAAAACTCATCACTAATAGTTTATATTAATCAAGAGTATTACAACACTTTGTAACACTCTCTCTTAACCCAGTCTGCGTTCAACTCAGTACATGTAATCCTTTCCACTCTCAAGGTGATTTGGAAACCACTCTAACCTCACACCTCCTTGTATAAGAGTAGCTTTTCTCTAGATAGCACTATTTCCAATACGTTCTTTGTTTCTCCTCTCAGCAAGCGAGGTTTTCCTAAGCACTCATCTCTCTAGCTTTCTCTCCTAAATCCTTTATCTCTCTTTGCTTTTCTCAGCTCGTGTGCCTAACATCACCTATGAAACATATTTATAGCATTTCTAAACTTATTCTCCAAGTAAAGCAAATCTATAATCTATGGCAATGAAGAAGTCCACGTTGGCAATCCGTGTGACCGATCCTTTCCTTGGAGCACAACGATTCCACTTGTTTTCTGCTTCTTCTCTTGAGTAACCGTTTTTTCCATGTTGGCAATCCTCTCCACACCCCTAGCGCTTCCTTCATTTGTCTAGCTTGGTGATCCCGTTCATTACTATCCATACTTAGAAACTCATTCTCCTATCCTTAGCTTCTCCGCCTTCCCTTGACTACGCCCGAATGCACTACGCACTAGTGAAGGATTCCTCCATAGGACTTCACTTCTTGGCACTTGATCACTTGTACACTCTCTTTGAGTTTGAAGAGCGATCCTCTAGCTTGCAGCGACTCTCTCCGTTTTAGCTAGTCCTTCCATATTCACAACTCATCACCTGGGTTTTTATTTTCTTCTCTTAGTTTCTTCAACACTGCCTAGGCGAGACTCACCTTCTCTGCTAGGCCTAAATCTAGTCTCCTCACTGACTAAGCTAGTCTGCTTGTGTCAGAGCTACTCTGCTAACTCCACGAGCTATTCGTTGAAGCTTATCACACACAATAAACATTAAATACTTATGTTTATCATCATCAAAACAAGCGCAATGTTTGAGCTATATAGTTACACACTCTAGCTCAAACCAACACTGAAACTGCCTCTGAAGGTACTCTTGCACAATCTCTTGATCATGCTAGGAGTGTAAAGTGAGGGTTCTGAGGGGTATTCAAAACAATACACAAGCTAGTGTATAAGGATCTAATCCAGCGAGATAAGTATAGAAAGACTCGCTGCCGGATTAGATATAATAGGTTGGGTTATCTAACACTTATAAAAGAGTAGCTTAACCAACTAGCTAAAGTGTTTAAATAATGCGGAAGTTGAAAAAACTTTTAAGCTAGTCTAATATTCGAAGTAAACACAACAAACTATAAAGCAAGTGTGTTAGAAAATGTGGAAGGGGAGATTTGCCACAATATTGAACTTAGAATTGTTAGATAGTAAGTTTAGCTCAAATGAAAAGATTTTCTCCAAGGTGAGAACCCTAGGCTTCTATATAGCCTAGGATAAAACTCACCACTAGTTAGATTATATTAAACCAAGAAAATTACAACACTCGTAACTCTCCCACTCAATACAATCTACGTTAAGCTCGATACAAGTGATCCTCTCCACTCAATAGGTATGTAGACGACCTATCTGAACCTATGCGACCTTGGCTAAGAGTAGCTTTTCTCTAGCTTCAACTCTTACCAATTCGCTCTTAACCCTAAACACTCAGTTGGTACTCACTTCTCTATAAGTTTTCCTAGAGCTCTTGTGTTTCTCTCTGGGTTTGCTCTCCTCAGCACAGCTCTCTCTCAAGTTCGTCTCTATGCATACTCACTCTCTCTTGTATGAACTAACAATACCTATGGCACATATTTATAGATTTTCCTAAAATATCCTCAAAGTAAAGAAAGAAACTATAACAGAATTGCAATGAGAATCCATGATGGCAATCCGCTTGATCAATCTACTCTTGGAAAACCACTTGATCCCATGCGTTTCTTCCTTCTCCTTGAGCAACAAACTTTGTCCATGTTGGCAATCCTCTCCACACCACCTGCACATCTTTGATTCGTCCAGCTTGGCAATCCACGTTCTACACTATCCATAGGTAGGAATCTCACATCCCGTATCCTTAGCTTCTCGGCCTTTCATTCACTGCGCCTGAATCCTCTACGTCGCTAGTGTAGGATTCCACCGTAGGACACTCTTCTAGACCGGATACACTTGTACACTTTACTATGAGCTTGAAGTTTGATCCACTAGCTCGCAGCGACTCTCTTTGGTCATGCTAGTCCTTCGTACTTCACAACACATCACCTAGGATTTTTCTTTTCTTCATGTTTTTATTTCAACATTGCCTTTGCGAGACTCACTTTCCCCGCTAGGCATAAAGTTAGTCTCTATCTTGTCCTCTTGCATCAAAGCTCTTCTCCTAACTTCTTGAGCTAGTCCTGGAAAGCTTATAACACATACAAGACATCAAATGCTATATTTATCATCATCAAAACAAGCGGAACATTTAAGCTACTCAAGCTTAATCTAACAATTTCCCCCTTTTTGATGATGACAAACTCATAAATAATGTAAGTACATATATTTTCAAAACGTACTCAGTTAAGCTTAAGATATGAAATAAATCTTAAACTGATACTTGACAGATTTACCAAATCTGCTAAAAATCTTACTAAAGGCACTTAGCAAGTATACCTTTATTCCCCCTTAGACTGAGTTAGTCTAAATTCTTCTCAATTCGACGCCGGAATGAGTATTCTACCTCAAGCCTTCACCTTCCCGAACCATTTACTTCCCCATTTTGGCATCACCGAGAAGAGATAGTTAATTCATCAAACGGAACTAAAAGTGAGCTACTCAGTCATGCTTAACCGAGATAACATGCATAATCATTCAAAGATCAAGTAACCAAGACTATAACCATGAAGCACTCATATTTTTAATAATCAAAAAAGGCATACTGTATATATGATAATCCTCACGCCTTTTTGTAGCTGCAATCCTAATGAGACTATCAAATAGTTACGAAAAGAATATTCAGAAAGCAAGTAAGAGTATCAACTCAAATCACCTTCTTCCTAAGTATGTTCACCAAATTTTACCAAAAGATTGGAATTCTGCTCTTGAGTTTCATCGCTTGTCTAATTGCCAAATGATAACGAGTTGCTCGGCACTGGTCTCGAGCTTCTATTTTTGAAGCGAGACTGGACAAGATATATTTGATCATTGTTCTTATGTATTGACTTCAATCACCTGATTGCACTTGATTTATATAGCTATGCTGGGCTTCGAGGTAGTTGATTCTTCACTTGCTTGATCAATTGGCACTTAGTTACTTATAGCAGAAGAAGTACGATCACACTCTAGATGTGATACAATAGCTTATCATGAAAATCAACCGCAAATAAGATGAATATAATGCCCATATAAATGGTCACTCACACTCAGATATTTCATGCATTGATCATGTGCAAATAAATGGGATACTAGCTTTTTGTCACAATAATGCATACTTTCTATAGAGGGGGTTTTCAGGGAATCAGAAAAACATGTCATTAAAGTGAGCTTAGGGACACTTAGAAGTGGATCATTTCTTGGGGTTTATATCATGGCATGAAGATGATCACCACTTTCAAATGAGATAAAGAAGAGCATGCAATGATACAAAAGATAGAAACATGTTTGTATCAATATACATGTCAAGCTAGTCATTTTTTGTTTAGATATAGTAAGTTAACAAGAAAAGATCATGAAAGTGAATCTCATCCTAAGTTTCCAATGACAAATTAGTATGTATAAACATAGCCAGTTATAAAGAACTTACATCAAGTAGACAAATGGTCTAATTATAGGAATTAAGCCTAACTGAAGTCTTAGATTTAAGAAAGGTACTCGGTTTCGCGCTTTAGTGAAGATATCCAAGCAAAGTGCCTTTACAGAATTTAATTGTAGTTTAGATCTTCTGGAAGTATTAGTTATAGTTCAGCGAGTTGAGAAAAGAATCGCTTGAAGTCTTCAGAGACTTGCATGAACTATCTGAGTCTTTGTTTGAAGGATAAGTGCAACATAAACATTGAGTGAGACTCACTTTGTAAAAGCTTATACTAAAACACATGATGTACACCTCCTGTAAAAATAAATTTGGAATAGATGTTTATTAGACACTTTTGCATGCTTGATTATTTCAATTTAGCCCAGAAGGAGATAGAGAACTCCTCATTGAATGTGAATGAGAGTAGCTTTAGATATGACGTTATTCTTACTACCCTGCATTCCACCCCACAAAATAAGATCAAGCAAATTGTTCCAAACGAAGTTTTGACTTTGTAGGAACGTTATAAATTGTGATTCTAGAACTGGAAGGTAGAACTTTCATCTTCACAACTCTATGAACTCGCTCAGTAGAGTGATCATCTTAAAGACCCATGACTGAATGAGTTTGACCTTTGGTAGGTAACACTCAATGTGCTCTCGCTTGTTCGTATTTGGCTTTTAAGAGCTTCGTATGCACATGTTGAGTCTTATATAACTTGCTCAGATCAAGCCTTTCTTTCTCAAGACTCACATGAATGAGCTCAACCTCATATATAGTCGTAACAGAGTGTGAGGAATCAGAATCACCCAATTCAAGCTTATCTTCAGATAGACTTGCATGATCGAGTACACCCTCAGATATAGAAAGAAGGGGTGTTGAGGAAGACTTAATTTCAAGAAGGTTTAATTTAAAATAAGGTTCAAGAGCTTGTTCTTTGTTGACAAGTAGACACTCTGGTTCTTCTCGAATGTCCATTTCATCATTTGAATCACCCCATAAGGTTAAAATGGATTTCTAGGTGGTGTTTCAGGTATGCTTTGTTCCTCTTTATCTTCCACCTTTGTTCTTGGACAATCCTTGGCAAAGTGTCCCTTACCTCATCAGTTGTAACATGTGATCTGCTTGAGGTCTTCTGGCTTGTATTCCCTCGTTGGTAAGACATGCCTCTTCTTAATGAACCTTTTGACTAGCTTAGTCATCATGGCTATTTCCCTGTCTTTTTCATTGTCTGATTCTTCATTATCTTCGGCATTTTGAAGAACATGGGTGAGCTTGAGAGCTACTCCTTTGGTTTCCTTTTATGCTATTGACTCCTTTCCCCCCCTCAGTTTCATGTATTCTTAATTTTCGAGCAAGAAAAGATACAAGCAAACCTTTTGTTTCTTTTGTAATTAGCATTATAGGTTTAGTTGTGTAAGAGTTAGAGTTAACACCATGGATAAAAGTGAGAGAGAGTTCCCGTGGTTTTACCTTTAGTCCTACGGAGGACATTTTATCACATAGAACCTCGAATCTAGAGTGATAATACGAGACAAACTCGCTTTCTCCCATTTTAAATGAATGGACGTTCCTTTGGAGCTTCAAACGAACGCTGTTCTTCATATCCTTACTGCCGATGTGCATATGTATGATAGAGTTCCACATGAGCTTGGCAGTGGGTAGAGACATAATTTTGTCAATGTCCTTACGAGATAGAGCATTGATGATGAGTTGCTTCCCCTTGGCATTCTTCTCTAGCGTACCATACTCTGTTGGTCCCCATTTGCATGTATTTGTTTCATCCTTGAGATTTTCTTCACCTTTTTCAATAATCCTCCAACAATGATAGTTAGTTTGTTGGATGTAATTTCTAGTCATAGTGAGCCACCTGTCTAGTTCACCATCAACTACGATACGAGGCTTAGCCAAAGACATTCCTAGGTTAAAAACATTTTGTCATTGCCAATGATTCAGACTAGAGAGTAGGAATCAACGCAATATTAGCAACCTCAACTCTGATACCAATTGTGGGTTTTGAGGGGTCTTCAAAACAATACACAAGCTAGTGTATAAGAATCGAATCCAGCGATAAGTATGGAAAAGACTCGATGTCGGATTATATAGAGTAGCTAGGGTTAGCTAACACATAGAAAAGAGTAGATTAACCAACTAGCTAAAGTGTTTAAGTAATGCGGAATTTGAAAAAACTTTTAAGCTAGTCTAATCTCTGAAGTAAACACAACAAGCTATAGAGGGAGTGTGTTAGGAATGCGGAAAGGGAGATTAGCCACAATATTGAACTTAGAATAGTTAGATAGTAAGTTCAACTCAAATGCAAAGATTTTCGCCATGGTGAGAACCCTAAGCTTCTACTGAGCCCGGGATACCACTAATTAGATTATATTAAATCAAGAGAATTACAACACTCGTAATTCTCCCACTCAATACAATCTACGTTCAACTTGCTACAAGTGATCCTCTCTTCTGAATAGGTATGTAGACAAACTATCTAAACCTAAGCAACCTTGGCTAAGAGTAGCTTTCCTCTAGCTTCAACTCTTACCAATTCGCTCCTAACCCTAAACACTCAGCTAGTACTCACTTCTCTCTAAGTTTCCCTAGACCCCTTCTGTTTCTCTCTGGGTTTGCTCTCCTCAACATGGTTCTCTCTTAATTTCGTCTCTATGCTCACTCTCTCTCTTGTGTGCACTAACAATACCTATTGCACCTATTTATAGAATTTCCTAAACTTATCGTCCAAGTAAAGAAACAAACTATAACAGAATTGCAATGATAATCCACCCTAGAAATCCGTGTGATCGAACCACTCTTGGAACACCACCTAATCCCACGTGCTTCTTCCTTCTCCTTGAGCAACAAACTTTGTCCACGTTGGCAATCCTCTCCACACCACTCCGCACATCTCTGATTCTTCCAGCTTGGTGATCCACGTTCTTCACTATCCATAGATAAGAATCACACATCCCCCTATCCTTATCTTCTCGGCCTTCCCTTCACTACGCTCGAATCCTCTACATTGCTGGTGTAGGATTCCACCGTAGGATCTTCTACACTGGATCCACGTGTACACTTCACTATGACCTTGAAGCTTGATCCACTAGCTTGCAGCGACTCTCTTCGCTCTTTCTAGTCCTTTGTACTTCACAACTCATCACCTGGGATTTCTCTTTTTGTCACTTTTTAAGTTTGACATTGTCTTTGTGAGACTCGCTTTCCCCGCTACGCACAAAGCTAGTCTCCATCTTGTCCGGTTGCATGAAAGCTATTCTCCTAACTCCTCGAGCTAGTAGTGGAATGCTTGTCAAACACAAAAGACATGAAATGCTATGTTTATCATCATCGAAATAAGCGGAACGTTTAAGCTACTCAAGCTTAAAATAACATAAAGCAACTGTATATGTTAACCCAATGTATCATTTAAGCACGTAAGAGAGTAGAATGCACATTTGACAAGTAGGGACATAATACACTCACATTCAGCATATAATGAATATATAACATATGTGCATAATAGGATAATTGACTTTTACACAAAAATGAATACTTCCTATTGTGTCGTTTATCAAGGAAATAAGGAAGCGTTACGTTAATGTTAGGCAAGCGACACCGGAAGAATGGATCATTTCTTAGGCATGTAATAAGGCAAGAAGACGATCACCATTCTCTATTTTTGGCACATAAGAAGCATGTAGTTTTCCAAGACTATAATCAATAACTTAAATGCAATATAGTACCTTAGCTAGAATGGCTTGTGAAATAGATAAGCATGAAAAGCAAGCAAGCAAGAAGCACAATCCAAATAATGTTCCCAAAGTAGAATTAAACTGCATTATTTCATAGTCAAGGAATGGGAGAAACGTACAGAGCATTTCTTGCTTCAACTAATAAGATAAGAATGAAAATCAAGAAGAAGCCTAAGGCGTAGAAAGATACCCAAGTAAAGCACCTTATAAAAGATATGGTGTTGTTATTTTCTCTTCTCGAAGTATAAGATATAGTGCAGCGAGTTGAATAAAGAATCGCTTGAAGTCCTCAGAGACTTTCTTGAACATATCTGAGTTTTGCTTTAAAATATATATGAAGTTGTTCCATGAAAGAGACACACTTTGATTACAACTTATCTGTAAAGGTATAGCTTGATTTCTTCGTTTCAGTGCTGAAGGAGATATAATGCTCCTTCTCATTTGGTGAAATGTGAGTAGCTTAAGATTTGACTATATGCCTTCTACTCTTCGTTTAAACCTGCAAGATAAGATCTACCTTTTTGTTTCCAACGAAGCGCTGACTTCATAGGAACGATAGATCTCCTGATTCCAGAACTTGAAGGTAGCACTTTCATCTTCACAGTACTAGGAACTCGCCCATAATAGATGTCATCGTTCAGATCTAACACTTGTTGAGGTTTACCTTTGGAAGGTAACACTCGTTGTTCTTTTTCTTGTCCGTGCTCTGCTTTTGAGGGCCCAGTACGTACACACTAAGTCTTAGATGACTCGCTCGGGTCAATCTTGCCTTTGTCAAGAATCACTTGGTAGAGCTTACCCATAGATTCATTCTTAACAGACTTGCAGGGCTTTTGCTCAAGTGCTTTTAAACGCTCACACTCATGCCCTTACACTAGTGGAAAAAACCCATTTTGCGGCGGGCATTTTGACACTTGTTGAAGCGTATACCGTTCGCAACAAATGAGGGGCTGCAACAAGTGGGAACATTTTTGGAGGCGGGCTAAATACACCTCAAAAAGGACACTTTTAAAGGCGGGCCTCACGAGGCCCGCCTCTAAAAGTGCCTCAACAAGTGCCACATTCGGCACTTGTTGAGGCTGGCCGGCCCAATGTGCGCCGCAAAAAGCGCGCATTTGTTGAGGCGGGCCGTCTTAAGCCCGCCTCAACAAGTACCTTTTTCTATAGGCCCGCCTCTAAAGGTGCCTCAACAAGTGCCACATTGGGCACTTGTTGAGGCGGGCTGGCCAAATGTGCGCCTCTAAAGGTGTCTCAACAAGTGCACATTGGGCACTTGTTGAGGCGGGCCGGCCTAATGTATGCCTCAACAAGTACTTGTTGAGGCGGTCCGACCTAATGTACGCCTCAACAAGTACTTGTTGAGTCGGGCCGGCCCATTGTACACCTCAACAAGTACCTATTTGTTGAGGCGGGCCGCTTTAAGCCCGCCGCAACAAGTGCCTTTGAAGGCACTTGTTGTGGAGGTTTTAGAGGCGGGCTTAAGGGTGCCCGCCTCAACAAATAGGAAAAAGAGCCGCAACAAAATAGCAAGCTGGCCTCTACCTGTTCTTAAAATGGGCTTAAATAACCACACACAAATTTATAGAATAATGTCATTTCATACAACAGGTTTGATCAGAGTATACTTAAGTTCTCAACAACAGTTTACAAATACGAATAAGTTCAATCCGATGATAGATACTTTGATGTAAAATATTGTGCCCATTGCTCACGAACTACATCCATTTCTTCAACAGTATATGATGTCGTCCTCTTAGTATATAGCTTCACAAGAAACACATAAAGTATTGATAAAAAAATCAAATACATCAATTTATAGTTAATTAGTTACATACCTTATCTAGTCGGTAATCATCAGAGTCATCGAATCCCGTGACTATCTCTAAAATGAACTTCATGACATAACAGCCACACTCGGTTCCACCGCTTTGTTGAGCGCACTAATTAAACAAAATAAGGAGGTTGTCTTAGCTAGATACAAGGCCTTCGATTATAGATAAACAAACCTAAAGCTAGCGTTTAAAATGTTATATGTACCTCTATATCAATGACTCTAAACGTCTTATGTTTTCCCAATGATTTATCGCACTTTACACCTTGATACCTAAACACTTGAAATGCCCTAGAAAATCCACGCAATACAGTCATCAAAATGATATTGTTAGTATTCCAAAAAAAACTAATTCATAAGCAAGGAAGGAATCGAGCAAAAAAGGGCGAAAGGAAGGAAGAGGGTCAGAGGGATACTCGGCCCATTACTCGGGCGGATACTCGGCCGAGTAATGGGCCGAGTATCCTTTGACCCTCTTCCGTAAAATTAGTTTTATCTTGGGGGGTTACAAAGGAGGACCTTGGAGAATAATAAAAGGGGTTTTTTGAAATCAAATATCTTACAAATTCAGGACTTGAGATGCATCAGTCTTTCTGCTGCCTGGATCTTTTAGAGAATCGAAAAGATAGACCTGTCCTCTAAATAGGTCTATCACGTACATAATCCAATGATTGCTGCATCATTGAAACGTAAATTGATAAAAATTAATGATTGCTTAAAATACTAATTATATATGAAACTTATTGAAAACACTTACTCTTAATTATATGGGAGCAAAAACAATTTGGCACTGTTAGCAATGAATACACGTTGCAAGTAAGTTGCTGGAACAGATGGTTCGGCCTTGATTCTAGTGCTTGACACCATCTCAGGATAGATGAATCCAATTCCAGAATTTTCAAATGCATGTGTGTGACTGTCCAATAAATAGTTGCACATTTAAAGGTAAAACAATTAAGAATGATATTTGGACAATTACAGAAAAAGATTAAGATTGATAGTTGATAATTAAAAGATAAAGATTAATATTTACATCATGTAGACTTGAATCACCGAAATGTTTAAGCAATCCCCCTTAAGGAATTCTTCTACATCGGATGCAGTGACATATGTTTTTTGATCTGTCGTCACATAATTCCAAACTGAGGCATCCAATGGGATGGGAGTATTATCATATATATCTCCCGGCGCCGAAGACATAACAAATTGCAACCACTTGCACGATTGGCCATGACCTTGAATTGCTTTGTTTTCTTCTTTCTTTCTTTTTTGCAGCTGATTCTTCCGTTTTTTTATCACAGCTACCAACCACTTCTTTGTTGTACTGAGACTCATTGAGTACAAACAAGGAAGATGTAATATCATTCAATATAACTATCCCGCCAAGGGCCTAATTTATGAAATCTATCCCGCCAAGGGCCTAAATTATGAATTCTACCCCGCCAAGGGTCTAAATAGATAATAATATGCAACTATCCCGCCAAGGGCCTAAATTGACTTACCTTTGTAATTTTGGCGCTGTCATCCACCTTTTTCGAGAGAAATGACTTGGACTTCTTTGTTGGGTGTGGAGTAGTATAGTCCTATATATATTTGAAATCAAGTTGAGCAAGAGTGAGTAAGTGAAACCATCACCCGTAGGCACAGCCTAAGTTAGAGAAATGACTTGGACTTCTTACCTCGTCGTCTTTGAAAATCACTAAGCGGATCGGCCATTGCACGAAGCTGCCCTGAGCACCGCCTAAGTTAGTGAAACCATCACCCGTAGGCACCGGAAGAATATCATCATGATGTCCATCATAAACAAAATCAACTTGGACTTTGTAGTGATCAGGCTTCATCGGTGTAAAGTGCTGGGACGATGCATCATTTGTGGGTTGTACCATACCATCCGCTACGAGCACTTTGTTACTAGAATCTTTATCCTCAAGGGCAAGATGGCATGGAGTCCTTTCCTGCATAAGAGGTATTTTAATTCATGTTATAAGAGTTATTTGGACATAACGATTTCATGATAAAATTGCTGCATCACTCATACCTTCAGCTCACGTGGTTGCGGTGTGGAATCACGACAAGTGGTATAGGGTGCATCAACATTAGGTTCAAGATCGGTAGTAGAAGTGAAGTGTGGTTGATTTATGTGTAACATGGAGCTTATTTGCTTTTGTGGGGCCTCAGCCACCCTTTTATCTAACTCACCTTCAAACTCCTTTCTAACTTCAGCTCTGATTGATTCGATTAGATCTGAAGAAGCTGCACTAGAACATCTTCTTTGTCGTTCTCTTGGACCGAAAGCAACTCTATAACCCACAGTTCCACCTATTCCCTTGACACGACAACGATGATCCTTTTTCCCAATGGCTTTGGTGAGGGCATCCTCATCATCCTCAAACATAAGGTTTCCTTTTTCTTCTTCTTCTTTATACTCCTCCTATGATTCCAATTAAAAAAGTATAAATTAGTTCATATTTACAAGTAAATTTAAGTAAATATTCATTGCAAAGCACTACTTACATTTTTTATTGCAATTTCTACGACATCCTTATCATACGGGCTAACTTCCCACTTTCCATCCGCAGTTCGAACATGATGAGCCAAAACACATTGCTTTGATCAGTATTTTCTAGCTCTAGGAACCGATGAGTTCACTGAGGAGCTACTTGACAGAGATATAGCTGCTTCCTCTAGGAGTCGTCCTTCTTTTATCCACTCATGCCGTTTTCTAATATAACCTACCTGGCCGGTGCGATGAGGATTCTTGTTCTGGGCTGCACTTGCCTTTGCTTTTGCACTACGAGCATGTCAAAAGTCAAGAGCATTATCACCAATGAGTTAGAAACATTATTATCAATGACTCTGGCCTATAATGAAGTATCACTAAAAGGAAATAACATTATTACCAATGACTCTGCCTTGTGATATTCTTGAACGAAAGATAACCAATCAGCCTCTGAAATATGGTTGTAGACATCCCAAGGCATCTTGTTTGTAGGATACTTCAACGGCTTGAACGTCTTAGTTATCCATCGAGCTATCAACTTGCTCTTAAAATCTCTAAAGCGTTTTGCCACACATGAATGGAAATATTTTTCCCTTGATTTAGCCACATCATCAATGATGTGGAACATAAGCTGTGAATTTGTACAATAAGTTAATGATAGTTAATATAGTATATATTCAAGGTGTAATTTAAAAAGACATTATACCTTGGTCTCCTCCCAAAACCCTCGCCGCGTCTATTCATCTATCTTTCGGTATTCTTTCTCGTTAATATTTATTCTTTGAGCACAACTCCCAACTTGCTTTCCGTATTGTTTTGACATTGGCCATCTGGGACATTAAACACATTATACTCAAGGTGCATAGTCTATTTTACTTGAACACCTTTTGACGGACCACGCCCTTTATTAATCTGTGTAATTGCACTAACACCTTGTGATTCGGGATCACCTTGGATAGGACAAATAGCATTTTCTCTTTCATTAGCCATCCCAAGCTAGAATTCCTGCAACAAAGTAAAAAAAATATAATTAGATCATGATTTCATGAGTAGATCTTAAAACAACAGGCTAATTGTTAGTATATGATTCCACCTCATCTTATTCATTCGTGACTTGTAACCCATATTCCCTCCCAATGATCTGTACGGATATGATTAGTATTTTTTATATCTTCCTCCTCAAGTAATGGTTGAACAACAGTTGATAACAAGGGTGTATCGTCATACTCATCATACTCATCTTCATCCACAACATCATCAATACCAAGAATATGTCTTTTACCTTGGGCAACTGCACGCCATCTAGGTTCAACATTGTCTACCACATAAAAAATCTGCTTAGCTTGTGATGCTAGGATGAATGGCTCGTCACTATCACTTAATCGGTCAAAGTTTACCAATGTCAAACCCGGATAAATTTCATCTTGCTTCACCCCGTTAGGGTTGTTGACCCACTTGCACCGGAAAACAGGGATTGTAAAATTGTTATAATCAAGCTCCCAAATTTCTTCGATAACACCATAATACGATTGTGTCGCATCAACCGGTCTTTTGTCCTTAGCGCTCGCATAGACCCTAGATGATGCAATAACCTTCACTCCACTATTCTGCACCACACTCTTTTCATCTTGCCTTCTAGTGTAGAATGTGAACCCATTGATATCATATCCTTCGTAAGACCGAACACATAGTCGAGGACCCCGAGATAACCACTTGACCGTATCAGAAACGTCATGTTCTTTCCTAAGTTCCTCAGCTACTTCCTTCTTAAACCAATTAACAAATGTCCGATTATGTTCCCGCATCAAAGCTCTTTCATTCAATTTCGGATTCTTGTTCTGCAATTCAGTGTAATGCTTTTCTATGTAAGGATTCACCTCGGTAAGATGCTGCAACACACAAAGATGTGCCTTATTCTTACATTCAAATGGAGGAGATATTACTTTTTTACCAATTACTTCGTCTCCTTCAAGCCTCCCGTATGACGAGATTTTGGAAGACCTATTGGATGAAGCCTTGACAAAAACTCAGCTGCGTATTGAGATATCTCTTCATGAAGGACTCCACGAATGATAATACCCTCTGGATTCGCCCGATTCTTTACTTTGTCCTTTAAACTGCCAAAAAATCTCTCAAAAGGATACATCCATCTTAAATATACCGGACCACATAACTTGATTTCTCAAACCAAATGAACAATTAAGTGCACCATTATATCAAACAAAGACGGGGGAAAGTACATTTCAAATCGACACAAAGTTTTGACAATATCAACGTGGAGAGCATCCAATTTTTCCGGATAAATAACTTTAGCACATATCGAACTGAAAAAGACGCACAGCTTTGTTATAACATGTCTCACGTGTTTCGGCAATATCCCACGAAGTGCTATCGGTAAGAAAACATTAAGAAATACATGACAATCATGAGACGTCATACCAATCAACCAATGGTCCGAAAGAGAAACTAGACGTTTTACATTTGACGAATACCCCGATGGAACCTTAATGCCATGTAAGCACTCACAAAACACCTCTTTCTCCTTTCTTGACATTGTGTAAGAGGCCGGAGGCAGAAAAGTCCTTTTACCATCCGGTTTTACTATCGGCCACAAATCTGGTCGAATATTCCTCTCCCTCATATCAAAACGAACGTTCTGATTGTCTTTGGTCTTTCCCGGTATATTTAGCAAAGTCCCAATTATGGCATCACAAACATTCTTTTCAATGTGCATCACATCGAGACAATGCCTAACCGACAAATCTTTCCAATAAGGAAGATCCCATAGTATAGACACTTTCTTCCATAAAACACCCTTTTTAGATTTGGACTTGAAGCACTTGCCATATTTAGTGTCAACATTTTTAATCCGTTCATAAACCTGTGATCCTGTCAAAGGTCTACGAGCTACTCCTTCCTCGGTGTACTCATTGAACTCCTTCTTCTTTTTACGGTAAGGGTGATATCGACTAAGGAACTTCCGGTAATCTAGATACACATTTTTCCTGTAATTTCTCAAGTAGGCGGGTTTCATACTCCTTCCTCACTTTACTCATTGAAATCCTTCTTCTTTGTTATGTCATATAATAATAATTATAATCTTATTAATAAAAAACAATAATATAAAACAGTAACAAAAGTTTCAGCGATATGAAGCCTGTAAATATACTCTTAAACATCAACTTCACTACTAAAATCATTGGTTTCACATTGTCAAGTTAGTTTCCAAACAAAGTGTAGGAACCTGTAATCCTAATCTAACATAATATGTAAACTAATGTAAATCTAGAATTAAGGACGTATGATAGAGAGATTCCATAAGGTGTAACTAACGGTTATTAGTAGAGTTTTATTGGTGTTTAGGAGCTTGATGAGCGCATTTACAGAATCAGGCATGAAAAGTATATTATATGGATTTATGGAGGTTCGAGAGCATATAT
This sequence comes from Phyllobates terribilis, assembly GCF_046119375.1. Lineage (NCBI taxonomy): Eukaryota > Metazoa > Chordata > Amphibia > Anura > Dendrobatidae > Phyllobates > Phyllobates terribilis. The sequence continues at coordinate 21,084 of NW_027368860.1, read as the reverse complement.
GGTACAACTATGGAAATGGAGAAATGAAGTACCAAGAGAAGATGGATGTGATTGAAGACCCGGGAATGCCGGACAACGCGTCCCTGAGCAAGAAGGAAGAGTTTCTACAAAAGAGAAAAGCGACCGCGGACATCACTACCGCGGCCGCTGCCTGTGCATATAGAGAAGTTTCTGCAAAGATTACCGCGACCGTGAATGGAGCTACTGAGGACGCGACCATCAGAGTGCACGAAGGTTACAAAATACATAACCGCGACCGAAGGGTGGAGCTACCGCTGCCGCGTGTCATGGCGAACCTTAATGGGCCGAAATTCGGGATTTTTCATCCGAATTCGGCTCCATTCTAGTTTATTCATTGTTCTTAGAGATTATGTAGTTTAGGTTTTATTGGGAAGACATATATATAGTTTAGGTTTTGGCTCCATTCTAGTTTATTTATTGTTCTTAGAGATTATGAAGAACTAAATCCCCCATTGTTCACTTTCAGGATTGAAGCCTTGGATATTACATCATTGTGATTATCTAAATGCTTATGCTCTATTTCAATTGAGGATTGTTTCTTTATCTCTTGTGCTTGATTAGGTAATTGATTGGTATTGATTTCATCTAGGTGGCCAACTAGGTTGATTGATATTGTTCATATTGCTAGGTTTAGATAATTCTATTTTAAAAGTCTTCACCTTTGATAATAAGTTCTATTTGCATTATCTATTTGGGATTGTTTATAGGATAGAGATATTGAATTCATGTCGCGTATCGTCGATTTGCCAATGGTATTGCATGAACCTACTTATCTTTGTTCTTAATGCTGCCTACTATTGAATCTTGGGATTTCCTTGGTTATTGTGAGAATAAGGGTTTCTAGGACTATTTGGACTAGTTGCTATATTAGAAAAAAGAGTATGAAACCAATTGAATGTTTATGAGCATAAGTTATTATGATTCTATGATCAATGTGTTTATCCAATGTGCTGATTTTTGATAAGTGAGCGCTTCCATCATTATTTACATAACCCAACATTAGTTAGTTTAGCATTAGTTTTGTTTATTTAGATTTACACAACAAAAACCACCCATTGGTTACTTAGTTAGTTACAACAAAAGATATAAACTGTACTCACTCTCTCTTGGGATTTGACCCCTACTTCCCACTCTACTAAGTGGATAATTGAGTTGGGTATCTTTGATAGGGACAACGACCTTAGCCCCCATCAAATTTTAGTGTCATTGCCGGGGAGCCAGACTTTACAGTTTGTTTCTTTTTGTGTAACTAACTTTTGTGTGGTCCTATCTTATGGTCCAAACCGGTGCTACTGATCAGTTTACTTGTTGAGGTTACATGGGATATGGAAGGAGAATGGAACACAAGGGCTGCAGATCTGGCTGAATTAAAGGAGTTGGTTGTTGAACTTCAAAAGAATGAAGTTTTTGAGGTTAATGGTGGATATGGGAATCCCCTCCCTCGGTTTGATCAATAATGGTATAACTACTATCCGAGGTTCAATGATTATCCCCAACCTGAGCAGCGATAGTGGTGGTGGCCTCACGATGCTCAACCTAATTCTGAACCATCAACTGAAGAGTTGTTGAACACTCTAACAAGGCATTTTACAACTCATGTCCAGACCACGGAATCGAGTCTAAAGAGCCTAGAGAAGTAGGTCGGACAATTGGCAGAAAGATTCCAAAACCTCGTGCAACAGAACTCGAAGGGCCTTCCGTCACAAACAGAGGTGAACCCTCAAGTCCGGTATGTTAATGCGATATATTTTTATGAGGGCGACGAACATTGGGAAGAAGGAGCAAGGTCGGAAAACGAACAGCAAAGCAAACCGCACCCGCGGCTATACACCCACGACCGAAGAGATAGACTCTTCAAAGATGAGATTTCTGAAAACAACGTCCATGACCGTGGCTTTGACAACTGCGCCCGCGATTGTGGACACTGCATTCAGAAAGTTCTGACGCCCTTAACCGCGATCACGGGTCTAACTACCGCAACCGCGGTTTGCACCTCAGTCCCTCTACTTTGCCTTTCAAGCCTGGTGGCGGTTTCGATATTGGGAATTACAATCCTATCCCAGATGACTACGACAACGAATAGGAGAACTAAGATGATAGAGAGGACTTTAGCCTCCCACAAGAGAATTACGAGAGGCCACACTTTCCCCCGCTCTATGCGTAGAAGGCTCCTACACCTTTTCCTGAAGCTCTCGAGGACACCAGGTCACCAACAAGCCACAATGAGTTGTTTGAGACTTTCAGCAGATGCGAGGAGGTTGCATCTATACGGAATATGGTCAAAGAGAATCCTAGTTGTGCCAAATTCTTGAAAGAGCTATGTGTAATCAAGAAGAAGCAACAGTTGGCTAAGAAGAAGAAGGTGCTGGTAAACGAACGGATGTCTGCGCTGCTGCAGACGCAAATGCCGACAAAGCGCGAAGATCCAGGTATGTTCTCTATTCCCATAGTGATTGGAACCAGTGAATTTAAGAATGCTATGCTAGACTTAGGTGCTTCACTCAATGTCTTGCCTGCCTCAATCTATGAATCACTAAAATTAGGACCATTAAAAAAGACCGGAATAGTAGTACATCTTGCCGATGGGTCTTTGGTACATCCTAAGGGAATAGTGGAGGATGTTATTGTGAAAGTAGATAGGCTATTCTTCCCAACCGCCTTCGTTGTACTTGACACATGTGGGAGTACTACTGTGCCTATTATCCTTGGTAGACCTTTTAGGAGTACGTCAAATACAAGGATTGACGTGGGTGGAGGAATTATGACAATGGATTTTGATGGAGGCATCATTATGCACAACATTAAGAATATATAACACCCCGTAAAGTGTCTTCTTTTTGCATGCTAAACCTGATTCTACCTCTTTGTGAAACCCCGAAAGATGCACATACTAGTGATCCTCCGAGAGATGTTTTGCGCATTTGCCCTACCGTACTAATCCCTCCTAGGGAGTAGGGAGGTTTGTGCTAATTCTGTTGTGCAGGTAGAGAAAGAGGTGAAGGCACCCCCAGATAAATCGTCTAAGTATGGGGAAGGAAAAGGGGCCAAGTAGAAGAAGAAGACACGGAAGCAAGTATGGGTAGTTAAGGAAGAGAATGGTCTAAGGTTCAAACCTTTCCTTCCATGGTTCAAGAAGCTGCTACTAGACAATGCGATCCGGAAATGATCAAGTGCTCACAGTTGCACCACTTAGAGCACGACGTCGAGCCACGACTGTAACCAAGGCGCTGCTTGGGAGGCAACCCGAGGTAATTTCCTACAATTTTTTCTAAAAAAATAAAAAAATTGAAAAGTTAAAAATAGAAAAATTAAAAAACCAGGCAAGTAAAAATGGAAAGAGAGAAAAAGGTGAGAGCCTGAGAAAAAATATATTATTTGGAGTTTCAACAAAGGCTGAATGGAAGAGAACACCGCGGTTAACGATTCTGTAGAGAAGCGACTCCAAGCCACCCGCGCCAACGGCTAGCACCACCGCACCCGCGGTCATTAAACCTGCAGACTCACCAAAATAGCCACCGCACCCGCAGTCATTAAACCTGCAGACTCACCAAAATAGCCACCGCGACCGCGGCTCCACCTACCGCGCCCGCGGTTAAGGCTCTTGCAGAGAATTTCCCCCTCGAGATCCGGGAGGAGCAGACCAATACTTGTAGGTCCTTCTTTCCCTTCCTTTTCTATTGATTCCTCTTTTGCTGCATTGAGGACAATGCGTTGTTCAAGTATGGGGAGGGTGATTAGACGTACTTTTATGTTTACTAGTCATTATATGGTGTTGATCATCTATTGAGTCTATTGTGAGGATGATCGGAATTATGCTTAAGTGTTGAGTTTATGGAGTCTGTAATCGCTGAATTTTGAAAAAAAAAAGACGGAAAAAAAGATTGAATTAAAGAGTTATAAATCATGGGATAGGTCGAAAACCCGAAAGGGCGATCTAAGTAATAAGCAGGTAGTCCATGCGGCTCTAGGACAGGAAATATTTGGACTTGAGAGAAGCGATTTATTGATGAGCTTGAAAATAATAGAGAGTGTCCGGTGAAAACCTGAAAGGGCGCCAGAGCAAGAATTGGAGTGTAAAAGAAATGAGTGTCTTATGATGGTTACTTCTTCTACACTATTTGATGGAGTCAGTGACATAAGAAGGGTGTTTGAAGGAATGTTTCGAGACTTAGGATTCACCAGGAGGGACAAGAAGTTAGTATTGCCTTATTACTTTTCTTTTCATCACTATTGAGTTAAATTGCATATTCATGTTACACTATCATTCCTATCCACATTTTTGTTGCATTTTCATGGCGGTTGTGTTAGACTAGGATTAGATTCTTATCTGGGAGTTTGATGCTTATTGTTGTGGTTGTACTTTGCGGATTTTTTTACTTAGGATGGTGGTTGTTGGCATGATGTTTATATATATTTAATGGTTTAGATCATCAATATGAAGGGAGGAATAAGAAGTGTGTTAAGAGAGTGGGTAACTCGAATTTATATTTATTTGTGCTTATTATACATTCCCGCAGCCTTAGAGGAGATTAGGAGTCCACATGTGCTTAAAGCACATCACTTGGTTACTACGGAGTGGTGTCATACAAAGTGGAGATATAAGGAAGGAATTGGGTTGGTCACTTTGGATCTATAAGAAGTTTAGAATGAAGTAGGTTAGAGTTACTTTTACACACTTAGAGTTTGGAGATATAACCGTTAGTAGATCTTTTCGTGCTTACTGTAGACCTTTGAGCTTATTAGAGGGGTGAGCAACATTTTGCTTACTCGAGGACGAGAAAGGTTTAAGTATGGGGAGATTTGATAGAGAGATTCCATACGGTGTAACTAACGGTTATTAGTAGAGTTTTATTTGTGTTTAGGAGCTTGACGACACATTTCTGGAATCCGGCATGAAAAGTATATTATATGGATTTACGGAGGTTCGAGAGAATATATGGTACTACTATGGATCTGGAGCAATGAAGTACCAAGAGAAGATGGACGTGATTGAAGACCCGGGAACGCCGGACAACACGTCCCGAAATAAGAAGGAAGAGTTTCTGCAGAAGAGAAACCGCGACCGCGGACATCACTACCGCGGTCGCGGCCTGTTCATACGGAGAAGTTATGGATAGATTACCGTGACCGCGCACGAAGCTACCGCGGCCGCGGCCATCAGAGTGCATGAATGGTTACATAATACATAACCGCGACCGCAAGTGGGAGCTACCGCGGCCGCGGGTCACGACGAACCATAATGGGTTGAATTCCGGATTTTTCATCCAAGATCTTATTTGTTCCAACCAATTTATTTGTTTTATTTGTTTTATTCTTTTCTAATCTTATTTCCCAATACATATATGTGGTTTAGGTTTTATTTGGAAGAGTTTCTCTCCCACCTTTCCCCTTTTGCCTCCATTCTGGTTTATTCATTGTTCTTAGAGATTATGAACAACTAAATCCTTCATTGTTCACTTTGAGGATTGAAGCCTTGGATATTATATCATTGTGAGTTTCTAAACGCTTATGTTCTATTTCAATTGAGGATTGTTTCTTTATCTCTTGTGCTTGATTAGATAATTGATTGGTATTGATTTCATCCAGGTGGCCAACTAGGTTTATTGATATTGTTCATATTGCTACGTTTAGATAATTCTATTTGAAAAGTCTTCACCTTTGATAGCAAGTTCTATTTTCATGATCTATTTGGGGTTGTTTATAGGATAGAGATATTGAATTCATGTCGAGTATCGAAGATTTGCCAATGGTATTGCATGAACCTACTTATCTTTGATATTAATGTTGTCTACTATTGAATCTTGGGATTTCTTTGGTTATAGTGAGAATAAGGGTTTCTAGGCGTATTTGGACTAGTTGTTATATTACAAAAAATAGTAGGACAACCAATTGAATGTTTACGAGCATAATTTATTAGGATTCTATGATCAATGTGTTTATCCAATGTGTTGATATCTGATAAGTGAGCGCTTCCTTCATTATTTACACAACCCAACATTAGTTAGTTTAGCATTAGTTTAGTTAGATTTACACACAAAAAAAACCCCACTGGTTACTTAGTTCGTTACAACGAAGGATATAAACTATACTCAGGCTCTCTTGGGATTTGACCCCTACTTCCCACTTTACTAAGTGGGTAATTGAGTTTGGTATCTTTAATAGGGACAAGGGCCTTAGCCCCCATAAATGTAGAAGATAACTTGGAGCGATATCGGATTGTTGAGGAAATTTCAGAGGCGAGTACGAAACTTTGTCCCTTAATTTTCTAAACACCTTGTTAGTGAGACGGTTACCGGTGTTCTGAATCCCATGATACAACTATTCTGGGTAATAAGACGAACTCATCTAAATTGCCTTAATATGAGGTATATTATTCAACCTAAGTGATGAACCAAGGTGATAAAAGATGAAAAGAAGATAACCGATTGTATTATCGAGATCTTATTGGTCGAGTACAAGAGTTGTGTAACGTTTCTAGCACATGCCTTTAACATGTTTCTAAAGGCTTTACTTATATTTAAAATGTGAACATAAAAGCCTCCTAAAATATTGCCGTTCAAGTTGTCCAGTTGCAAGATTGTCGGGTATGACTGTTTGGACTCCAACGTTCACCTGGTTGGTTGAGCATCCCTTTGATCCATGCGTCACAATCCAGATTCACCATATGTCGAATCGTTTTCCTGTCTTGGGCCTTTGGTGTTACTTGGTCAAGTAGAGGGCGGACCCAACAACAATAATTACTCATCAACATTCATATATTTAGGATTGACTTTGACCAGTCATGCACGTTAAACGTTCATAATCCAACTGCATGTGTTGTGTTTCCATAGTCCTTCGCATTCAGCTAGTTGTATCCTTTCAACGCGTGTCTTGGATGCTAAAGCCCAATAGGCCTGACCCGTTCTAGGTCCCAACAATTGCCCCAAATAAATGGGCCAGAATCCAACATGGATGAGCGTTATGTTTCTTTCCTTTGCCGACGTGGCATTATGCACTATACGTGTTTTACCATTAACCAGCCAAGAGAAATAATTGCTTCTATTTACCAAGACAACGTTAAATCAATTCTCCTTACTTCAAAATACCTTCTGTTGTTCTCCTTCTTCACATCCCTCTCCCCAGAATCTTTCCAACTTTTGAAAAAACCCTTTCTCCTCCCAAAAATTTCTCCATCTTCCCCATATCGTTTTTAACTCCCAACCAAGATCATCCACCAGCATCCTTCCTACATGACGTCGACGTTAATCAGGTTTTGAATGTAGGTTAGTTTCCCGAAGATACGGTTGCCAAGATTCTGTCGGCCACTGAAAGAATCGATGTTGTTAGTGACGGGTGGATGAGCTTCTATAATTATACATTCAATATAGTTCACGTCTCTTCATTCTCTTCCCTCATCCAAGGCATCTCTTGATGTATGGCTAGTTCTTGCCAAATCATGCCTTAAGCATGGAGGATCTTGAGGATATTTGACTGGTTGAACGAGAGATATGGCCTCGTCTTTACCACTGATCATATTGACTATTGTTACACGCTGTCATTATCAAATTCATACCAATACAACCTCAAAAATAAGGGATCGGTGAAGCCGATTTCCCTGAGCCTCATCATTAATGGAAAGCGATGGAAGAAGATATACTTCTACGTCGAGATCAAATTTTTGGGAGACGAATACCGCTTTCTCCGGACTTGTTGACAATAGAAAGGTACGTTCTTGATTCCCTTATTCAAGCCATTTCTTATTTTCTTTACTTCTAATAGAGTTGTTCGTTTCCATTAGACCTTGCATCCTCCCATCGAGCCCCAGATGAAGCTATAGAGGCGAAGATCAAATGAGAAATAGTATTCTCGGTAAACGAGAGTAAGTTTGATAACTCGACCGATCCATATCGGATATGAAGTTGAACAGTCACTTGTTAAAAGTAAGTGCAACTTTTCCCAGCTTAATCTATAGATTTTGAACGCGCTGCTTCATGTTTGGTTGTTTGTCACAGACCCATTTCCCAAGGAACTGCTCGTTTGTCTTCAAAGAGTCTAATGGAATCTCGTCACAAGGGGAAATCCTCACCTGTCAAGAAGGAAGTCAAACCGCCTGTTGCTCCGTCATCCAGGAAAGAAATAAAGCGTTTCACAGAAGCTGTCATAGCAATTGTCCCTCACAAACTTCCTAGGGTTGACGCTAGTTTCACGGACATCCCTGATCCGCTAGTAAGTGAGAAGGTCAAGGCCTTTCCATTTCTTGAGAGCTTATAGGGTGCTACCAATTATTACTGGATGGTAAGTATATCTTTTGCTTCCATTGTTCACATGTTTTTATTTGGTCGTGATCGCCCTTATCTTTATAAGAATTCCAATACTTGCGGTCAAGCTATGGGAAAGACCAAGAAGGTCAGCGAGGAACCTCAAAGGAGACTGGGTAAAGGGGTAGCTCGAGCTATTTATACAGAAGAGAAAGGCGCGACTCTTGGAAGAGAAACTATGATGGATGAAGATCAGCATGTTGCTCAAGTCCATGCTGCCAAATAGGTGATTGTGAACAAGACCGAACATCATCGAGACCTAGAAGGCAAACTAAATGAGCTTTTGTAATCAATATTTACTTTTTTTCATCGTACCTTTATTTCGCATCATCCATGTTTAGTATCATGCCAGGTCGTTAGGACAATTTATGTTTTATAGTCCTGCATCACCCGTCGATGATGAGGTGTATGCCTGTGATTGTAAGTATGTCAAAGTGCGTTATTGTAGTGCCAAGGGAGTCAGCGAGGTCTATCTCGTGTGATGTGAAGGTATACGGGGGATGTGTACCTTATGAATCTTTTATGTATACCGGTTTAACGGCGTTCCTTTTGTTTAATCCCTTGTGTCCTATCGATCATGTCCATTCATCATGGAGCTCCATAATGACTAGACCTAGGGTCGAGGGGCATTTCCCTAAACACACGTGAAAGAAAATGGGTTGAGCTAAGAACTGACCTTTGGGTATGAGCCCAACGACCCTCCGACGCTCATGTTAGTGTAAAGTTTCTTATGTAAAAATTAAGTGATGAGTTTGTAAAAGAGAATAAATCATAAAGATTCTCAGAAATGATACTTTCTTATATGCATGGCGTTCCAACCTACGAGAGACGTCCTTATCATCGGAGTCACGGCGTCGGTATGCGCCTTGTCCTATGACTTCGACGATTTGGTACGGTCCTTCCCATTGTGGAGCCAGCTTACAGTCTTTGGGAGTCTTAGTGTTCTGGAAAGTTTTAAGAAGGACCCAATGTTCTAGCAGTGTGAATAAGGATTTCAGCAGGGACGATCACTTGATACCCATAGACCAACACGAAGGGTGAATGTCTAGTTGCATATTTAGGGGTAGTCCTGTTGGACCATAGGACATAGGGCAGTTGGTCGGCCCATTTACCATTACTTTATCCAAGTCGCTTCTTGAGGTTGTTGATGTTGATCTTTTTTGCTATATTGTGCTTGTTCATTTTCTTCAGGATACCTTGGGGTAGACGCGACCAAGTTGATGCTCCACTTATCATAGAGTGCTCGTGTTTTGATCCCAATGAATTTAGATCCGTTGTCGCATAAAATCTCTGAAGGATTCCAAATCTGCAAATGATGTTTCTTTTGAAGAACGATATAAGGTCCTTCTCTTTAACCCCCCTGTAAGCCTCCCCTTCAATCCATTTTGAAATAGTCAGTCGTTGCGAGGAAGAATACGCATTCCCCCATTGCGGGTGGAAGCTTTCCCACGATGTCCATTACCCATATCATGAAAGGCCATGGAGGCAGTGTAGGGTGTAAAAGTTTGGCTGGCTGGTGAGGCATTGCATCCAGGTTTTTTAAGCCTTTGCCAGGCATTGCATCGTTTGACAAACTCTATTGTTTCGACACTCATGATCCGCCAATTGTATCCTAGATGTCGAGCTTTGCAAGCTAGACTTCATCTGCCTATGTGACTACCACATTCTTCATCGTGTAGGGATGAGAGTAACTCTTGAGGTTTGGATGCCATGCGGCATTATAGGATTATGCTTGTCGCAGACTTCTGAAAAATGAGGAGTTGACGATAGAGTATTACAAGGATTGGGCCTTGAGGCATCTAGATTTTAATTTGTCTGGGGGATGTTTTTGCTGGACTAACCAGTCAATGATATCCAATCCTTACACGGATCATTGTCAGTGATGGTACTGACAGGATTCTTAGTAATTTTGGAATCTACAATGATTAGGATGTGGACTGGAGATATGGAAGGGAAGTCATCTAGGTGTAGAGAAGATTCAAGGTTTGTTAAGGCATCTGCTTGGGCATTTTGGTCGCTTGGGACGTGAGGTATGGAAAATTTAAGGAATAGGGGGATCATGTTCGGACAATGGTTACGTACTATGTCATTCTTTTGTCCTTGGCAATATATTCTCCCTATATTTAATTGACTATAAGTAGGAGTCACAAGTTACCTGCAAGTTGACAATCGAGAGGTCTCGGGCAAGCTTTAAGCCAAAGATCAGGGCTTCGTATTCTGCTTCGTTATCCGTCGCCTCCCATTCGCATGTCATGACTTAGGCTATCTTGTCCCCTTGTGGTGACTTTAGGACGACGCCCAAGTCTGTTCCCCTAGATATGGATGTGTCGTTGATATGGAGCTCCCAAGTTCAATGTCCTTCTGTCATGACGGGGATATCAACTCTTTTGACGCCTCCGCTTCTAGTTCGGGACTAAAGTTGACCAGAAAGTCTGTTGTAGACTAGGAGTTGATTGTTGTTCTTAGCTCGAGTTCTATGTGATATCCGCTGAGCTGAATCACCCACTTGGTCATGCGTCCTGTCAACTTAGTTTTCCTCATGATTTCCTTAATGTGATAGTTAGTTATGACTATGATTTTATGCGTCTTGAAAGAGGGTTTCAACTTGACGGAAGGCATTGCAAGAGCTAACACTAGTTTTTCCAATGCAGAGTATCTGGTCCCGATCGAGAGTAAGGGTCAACTTACATAGTAGACTGGTGACTGCTTACCTTCTACTTCTCGGATGAGGGAGGCGCTTATTTATGTGTCAAACACTGCAAGGTAGATGAAAAATGGCTCCTCGGCGCTTAGTTTTGCGAGTAGCAAAGGATTAGCTAGATAGGTCTTGAGGACTTGGAACGTCGTATCTTGGTCTGGTCCCCCAGCATAAAGATTTATTTTCTTGTGAATGTCGTAAAAGGACTTGCATATGTTAGATGACTTGGAGATGAACCGGTTAAGGGCCGCAACGCGGCCTGTCATCTTCTAGACATATTTCACACATCTAGGTGCTCTATTTTTGACGATGGCCTTGATCTGCTCTAGGATTGCTTCGATTCCCAATTGGGTCACCATGTAGCCTAGAAATTTTCTAGAAAATACAAAAAATGTACACTTGTTTGGGTTATGTTTCATAGTATACCTGTCCAGGACGTCAAACACATCCTTTAGGTGGTCGATATGGTCTTGTATCTTCTTTAATTTTACTAACAAATTGTCTATGTAGACCTCCATGGTGTCCCAAATCTGGTATCTGAACATCTTGTTTACTAGCCTTTGATGCGTTGCCCCAACATTTGTAGGCTGAAAGGCATGACTTTGTAGCAGTACTTACCTTTACTTGTCAGGAAACACGTCTTTTCCTAGTTGTCTTGTTCCATCTGGATCTCGTGATACTCGTTGAAGGCATCCATAAACAAAAGCATTTGGTGTTATGCAGTTGCGTCAATCATGCGTCGATGTGGGACAAGGGAAATGAATCTTTCAGACACGCTATGTTCAGGTCCCTAAAGTCGACACAAACACGCCACTTATCATTATTCTCATCTACGAAGCCCACATTTTCCAACCATTCTGGATATTTCACCTCCCTAATTTTACCTGTCTCCAACAACTTTGCCACCTCGTCGTCGATGACTTTGTTTTGTTCTACCAAAAACTTTATACGTTGCTGCTTAACTAGAGCAATACTTCTATCCACATTTAGTTTATCTGTGATAACATCCGGGGAGATGCCTACCATATCCTCATATGTCCATGCAAAGCTGTTAGATCGTTCCCATAAGAAAGTGAAGAGTTGCGTTCATGACTCATCGTTGAGATAGAACCCAATCTTCACGACCCGTCCAAGCGAAGAGGGATCAAGTAGTTCTTTGTCGAGTTGATCAATTTCTGGCTCACGGTAAGCTCACGACTGCTCTCCGTCCATTCACTGCTATGCGTGCTTGTCTTTGACCGCATTTTTTATTGACACAACATAGCACTCTCGGGCTAATCATTGTTCACCTTTCACCTCCTTAACCCTTCATTTGGTAGGGAATTTAATCGTATGGTGATAGGGGGCGGTGAATGTCTTACATCATGTGAACCTAGGGTCTATCCATAATACAATTGTAGGGCGATTTGTAATCTATGATGTCAAATTTTACTTGTAAATCGATCCCCCAACAAATACATGAAGTACGATGCTCCCAAGCATATACTTCACCTCCCCGATAAACCCGACGGGGGTTATGCATCGAGGGTTGATATCCGCTTCGGACAACCTCATCTCTTTTACAAAAAACAAGGTAATGGTGTTCGACAAACTGCCACTATCGACCAAGATCCTCCGGATTAGGCAGTTCCTGACCGACAACGAAATAACTAACCCATCATTATACTCGTAATCTCCATTGGCATCCTCGTGGTTGAATTTGACTGGAGGGATATCACATTTATTTTTGGGCATCGTGTCTGATGGCAGAGGCACGTCTCCTAGGCTCTGTTTGGCTCATCGCTTGGCGGCGGAATACAAAATTCCACAAACCTCCAATCCACCTAAAATGCAAATCACAATTTTTGTAGGGATGAGAGAAGAGGGCGACCCTCTGTTACCTTATTGTGGAGGTCCAGAGTGGATTGTGCATAATCAGAAAAGATGTCCTTGAGCAATTCCTTTTTGAGGAGTCGGGAGACTTTATGTCTTAGAGCGACGCACTATCCGTGTAGTGGCCGTGATCAGCATGGAAATCGCACCACCTTGACATGTTATGGCGTGCTTCGGGCTTGTCTGTCTTGCAGGGCTATGCTACGTCTTTTCCCTTTTTTTCAAAGGTCTGCATGAGTTCAAATGTGGTAATACTAAAATTGTCTAACTGTAACTTAGGGGGGAGTGCGGGATCTTCATTCCACGACTATACCATGTCACGACTACTTCCCGGCCTAGCTTGACAAGGCTGATTTCATCTATCTCTGTTGTTGTCTTGATGGGGCCCTCTCTCTACGTGACCTTAGCTGGGATTTCATTCTCCTCTAAACTAATTTGAGCGAACGATTTTTTCTGCGCTTCCTCGAAGTTCAACAATGATACTTGGTAAGTTCACGATATAACTCCCTTCCCTTGACCAGACCGCGTCAGAACCCTTCTACCGACACCGCAGCATCGCGAAAGGGGATAGCGGCCATCACGTTAGTATACCTGCTAAGATAAGCTCGTAAAGGTTTGTTAGCTTGTTGTATCCACACGGTAAAAATCACTAGATTGTCTCAATAGTTTTCAATTACTGGAAAACTGCACTTTGAATGCAATAACGAGTTCACAAAAAGACGCGGTCGACCATTGGGGCAAATGCATGTACATGCTAAGGCCGGTCTGACGAGGTACATGCAAAAACTTTGGCACATGAGTACCTCCTTGGTGTCTCTCGGTATTGTTACCGTCTTCAGCATCTGCTTATAGATGTCAACATGATCAGACGGATCGGTCGTACCATTGTATTTTTTCATCAGTGGCGGACAAACTTTCTTGGAGATCTCCACACGGGCGATTTTCTCGACGAAGGGAGAATCTTCGAGTCCTTAGATCGCCTCTCTCTTGATTAGGGGAGGGACACCCGGGATTAGAGTGGACTTTCATCGAGAGTTCTCATGTTGGTGTCGATAGCTTGCTGGATGAGGGGTTGGACGTCTAGTCCCCTGGTAACCTTGTTGATAGGCACATCTACGACGCGTCTATGAGCATAGATTTAGCACCATTTCACTACATTTATGGGCGTTCTTATGACGTAATTAGTCCAAACCGTTTTCCCGGTGCTATATATCTTATTCGAGCTATTTTGGAGCTTATTAGAGTTAAAGAGCAGCTTAGGAAGGAATGAAGACAAAGGAATGCAAATTGCAGGTGGAAAGGAAGCTAAAGGAGTCAAATAAGGCAGAAGACGCATCAACGACCATGGCACACCTATCAGCGCCCGCCGATGTGAGATTCGAGCAATCCAACAGAAAACCCGTCAACGCCCGCCGATGAACATTGGCACCCGCCGACATCCAAACGGACTTAAAGACTTTTTCTTTCCTCCTATCTTTTCATTTGCGATCTAAAGCTGATTTTATTGTTATTTCCGATTTTTTGTTGATTTATTTCTTTTTTTAGGTGAACTTATTTAAAGCTGAAAATTTATCATTTAGGAGATCTCTTTTGATCGCTCACTTTTACGTTCTTTAGAATTAGGTTAGGCTTGAGAGTTCGACAACCACTTTTCTCCGTTCTCTGTTACGTACTTGTTCTAGACTATTTGAAGTTTAGTCATGTTCATCTACTGCTTTATCTTTGTAAACCGTATTATAGAGGGCTAAAACCGTAATATCTTAATAAAGCATTGAATTGTCATTTGGTATGATGAGGAATTTAGGTTTGTTAGCATGATTTGATTATTTTTCTATGTTGAATTCTCAATTTTAGTGCTAGATTGATCTCCTAGGATTAAAGTTATTATTCATATATGTTAGGATAGATTATGGGGTTCACCTTGAACTTTTCCTTCGAAACATGCATGATCACTTAGATTCGGTTAAACTAACTCTTAGTGTAGAGAATTGTATTGTAGGCTAGTCGCGAAATGCATATTCCCTGGTATTCTTTGTATTACTGGTTCCATTGATTTGAACTATAGGTGTTCTACGTAGTTAATCAATTTGGATAGGTTTAGTATGCTCAGTTTGAGGTGCTAGCTAGATAATTGTCATATAGGAGTAGGTTCAAATACGCTAGGTTATGTGTTTTATAGAATCACAATGATATTCATTAACCAAATAACATAGATATGCTTTGCTAAGAACCTTCTTAAAATAGTTTTCTAAATCCTTTTCTCGCGGTTTTCGTACTTAGTTTTCCAACCAACCAAAACCCTTTTGTTTTCTAAATATAATTGTTCTAAATAAAGTTTAAATTAGTACATGCCTCCTATGAATTCGACCATTACTTCCACTGTATTCTAATCCAATATAATTTAATGAAGTGTAGGAATTAAAAGAGATCAAGACCATTAGTCTTGCCTTGTTTTCATTAATGGGGTGTGTGTTTGCTTTTTACCTAAATTCGAATATTTTGTGACCGACAAACACTTCTTAATAACGGTTAATAAAATTGGCGTCATTGTCGGGGAGGCATAAAAATCGACAAATGTAATTTAGACTTTATTTGAGCATTTCTTAGTGTGAACCGATTATATGGTTCACACTCCTTCTGTTGACTCTTCTCCTATTTCACCATTTGGTGGGATAGAACGCGAGTTCCATTGTATAGGGAGAGAAATAATTCTAAACCAAAGATAAGAAGCAACTGGAAGCTTGTGCGAGTAAATTTCTGGTGTGCCTCAAACTTTATAAGATTTCATTGGTTCCTAACATGATCCTACCAACAAGATCTCTAGCTCTACCTACTCTCCCAGTGGGCCAAATATTCAAGCTTAAAACAGGGGTAGTACACTTACTATCCAAATTCAGCGGCTCAACTCTAGAGTATCCCATCAAACACCTTGAGGAATCATGGAGGTGTGCGTCAACGTGCGACCTTCGGATATGGTCGAGGAGAAGTTAAGAATGAGATCCTTCTCCTTATCCTTGAAGGATGTTGTGAAGGATTGGTATCACACCCTTGCTGCTGGTATTGTTATGAATTGAGTGGACATGAAGAAGCTCTTTCCGGCAAACTACTTCCCCATCATCAAATCCAATGCTCTAAAGAAACAAATTTTGCAACATAGAGCAAGAGATCAATGAATATTTTTAAGGTTATCTAGAAAGGTGTAAGTAGTTGATCAAACTTGCCCCTATCATGGATATAAAGACCATGACTTGGTACTATATTTGCACATCGGTCTTCGTAAAGATGGCTGACAAATGGTGAACGGTCCCTGTCAAGGAAACATTTTGGGCCTAACACATTCAGCAGCCAAGAAAATATTATCTAGTCTAGCGGATGATTCATGGAAATATAGTGGGCGAGGAAGAAGAAGTGTGTCCAACGCTACCCAATCTAAATCCGACGAAGTGGTTCTACTCAAAGAACACATCAGGAGACTAAAGCTCTGGGCCACAACTCACCAAGTAAAAGCATGTGTGTTGGTTTGAGCTAGAGTGTGTAACTAGGTAGCTCAAACATTCCGCTTGTTTTGATGATGATAAACATATGTCCATTGTGTGTGATAAGATTTATAGGACTAGCTATAGGAGTTAATAGAGTAGCTTCGACAAAAGGGGACTAGCTTAGTCCATGTGTAGACTAGATTTAGGCCTAGCGGGAAAAGCGAGTCTCGCCAAGGAAGTGTTGAAGAAATAAAGAGAAGAATAAAAACCTTGGTGATGAGTTGTGAAGACGGAAGGACTAGCTAAAGCGATGGAGAGTCTTTGTGAGCTAGTGGATAGCGCTTTAAACTCAGAGAGAGTATAAAAGTATTCAAGTGCCAAAACATAAGTCCTACCAAGGAATCCTGCACCAACGCGTAGTGAATTTGAGCGCAGTGAAGAGAAGGGTGAAAAACTAAGGATAGAAGATAAAGGAATTTCTAACTATGGGTAGTGATGAACGAGGATCACCAATCCGGAGGAATGAAGGAAGCATTGAGGGTGTGGAGAAAATTGACAACGTGGACAAAATAGTTACTAAAGAGAAGAAGCACAAAACGTGTGGAATCGTTGATGCGCTGCAGGGAAATGATCGGTCACAAGGATTGCCAACGTGGACTTCTTCATTTCCATACATTATATATTTTCTTTTCATGGAGAATAATTTTAGAGATGTTATAAATATTTCCAATAGATTATGTTAGGCACACGAGCTGAGTAGAGCAAAAGAGAGCTAAAGGCTTTAGGAGAGAAATATAATGAGATGACTGCTTAGGCTAACCTTGCTTGCTGAGAGGAGAAAGCAAGTGCGAATTTGGAAAGAGTGTTAGCTAGAGGAAAGCTACTCTTTTCCAAGGTCGCGTGAGGTTAGAGTGTTGTCTAAATCACCTTGAAAGTGGAAAGGATTACTTGTACAAAGCAGAACGCAGATTGAGTTATGAGAGAGTGTTACGATGTGTTGTAATTACTCTCGATTAATATAATCTATGAGTCGTGAGTTTTATCCTGAGCTTAGTAGAAGCTTAGGGTTCTAACCTTGGGAAATCCTTGCATTAGAGATGAACTTATCATCTAACAATATTAACTTCAAAGTATTGTAGCTGATCTCACCTTCCGCAACTCTAACGCACTTTCTTACTAGCTTGTTGTGATTAACTTGGAGATTTAGACTAGCTGAAACGTGTTTTCAACTTCCTTATCTTTAAAACACTTAAGCGATTTGATCGAGCTACTCTTTTATAAGTGTTAGCTACCCAAAGCTACTTGATACGGTCCATATTAAAACCTACAATTGGTATTAGAGCTACTTGATACTTGATACGCATAGAACATCATAATATATTGTCTTTAGCTCCTTTATCAAGGAATTTGGCATGTCTAGAGTGCATATTGTCATCATTTAGACCAAGTGAAGCTGAAACACTAAATACGAGTATTTGGAGCTTCTGAAGGAAAGACAACAAGAAGGGAGAAAGAATGAATCGTTGCTGCCCGTGGTGCGACCGCGCAAAGAAGACATGCGACCGCGCCTTGAGCATGACCGCGTCCCATTAGCACACACCCGCGCCACCCCACATAGGCCAAAACCTAAGATCCGTCCCAGGACTCGACCGCGCCGACAGAAGCACGCCATTGTTCTACGCTTGGGCTTTTGGCCTCCGCCATTTGTAGTCTTTGGGATAGGGTTTTTAGTAGGTTAATTAGTTTCATTTCTTATAAATAGAGAGATCTTTTCCTCCTCCGTAATTATCAATTGATCCTTTATACACATTTTATATTAAGTAGTTTAGCAATGAGCCAGGAGTAGTCTCCTAAGACTTTGTATGGTTGGTTCGAGCCACTAGCGTGATTCAATGTGAGGTTTCTATCCTTGGTTCTTATTATAATATGTATCTATTGCTTTAATCTCTTGTGCATATTTGTCTATTGAATTGAATATACTTTCTAGATTGATCACCTAGGTTGTTTAGTTCGATTTAATATAGCTAGGGCCTAATTTATCCAAGTTGGAGAACCTTGTCTACTTAGTAGCACGAATCAATACTTGAAATAGTTGGGCTTGTACGGATGTGTAGATTAATGAGGTGTAGGCGCCAAGGGCAATACACTTTCTTATCTATTCATGAACTTAATGTTGCCTAGGAGTTTGTCTTGATAGTTTTAGGGCTAGGTTTGTAGGTAATATGCTATTAGGACTATTTTACCTAACTAGCAATTCTAGTACATGAATTAGGGCAATTTAGAGGACATATAGGAATTAGGAATAGAGATGGAACCCGAATAGAATAAACCTATGACCATTTAGCCATGCTAGTAGGTTAGACCATCCATATGAAGTGCTCGTCCCATTTAATTAAAACAAACAATTTTTTTTTCCAAATCCCCCATTATTTGCTTTTTCTTAGTTAGTCTTTTTAATATTGTTAGAATTGATTGTTTCGGTTCCTTGTGGGATTAGACCCCTACTCGTCACTCTACTTTAGTAGAGGAGTTAGAAGGGATTATTTTGACCGAACAACCTAACGACACGTCTGTCAGTATGCTACACTAGAGAAGAATGCAAAGGCAAAGAAACTCATAAAATGCGCTCTCTCGAAAAGACATCGATAAAATCATGTCACTGCCCACGACGAAGCTCATGTGGAACGCTAGTAGATTGCTATCATAGAAATGCACAACGGCAGTCAAGATATGAAGAAGAATCATCTATTCAAGCTCCAAAGGAACTTCCATTCATTTAATATGGGTGAAAGAGAATCTATTTCAGACTGCCATTCCAGGTTCGACGTTCTATGTGACTAGATGTCCTCTACAGGATTGAAGGAACAAACCTGGGAAATCTCTTTATCTTTTATCCATGGTGTTAACGCAAAATTTGATACAACTAAACGTATAATGCTAATCAAAAAAGAGACAAAAGAGTTTCATGTATCTGTACTTGTTGGAAAATTAAGAATACATGAACTTGATGATCAAAAGGAGTCGCTTGCATCAGAGGAATCCCAAGGATTAGCTCTTAAGATCACCCGTGTTCTTCAAAAGGTGGAAGAAAACAATGAATCTGACAATGAAGAAGACTGGAAATAACAATGATGACCAAGCTTGTCAGAATGTTCTTTAAGAAGAAAAATGGCTTAACAAGCAAAGATTACATGCCTAAGGACCTCAAGCATGTCACAAGCTACAACTGCTAAGGTAAAGGACATTTTTCCAAGGATTGCACAAGTGCAAAGGTGGACGCTAAAGAAGAACCAAGTGGATCTGACACACCTCCTAGAAAGGCATTCGCCTTATGGGGAGATACGGATGATGAGCTGGATGTTGGAGAAGCACTCGAGAAATACTTATTCGTCACGAAAGATCTTGACCCTGAGATTAGTCTTCTAGAAATTAAACTCTCATCTACACCCCATCTATTTGAATTTGAGGGTGTACTCGATCAAGCGAATTTATCTGAAGACAAGCATGATCTGAGCGATTCTAACTCCCCACTGTCTGTTATGACTATATCTAAGGAAGGCTCGACGATGCAATCTTAGAAAGACAAGCTTGATCCGACCGAGTCATCTAAGACTCACCGTGTACGTACTAGGCCCTCAAAGTCAAGCACATACAAGAGAAAGCACATCGAGTGTTACCTTCCAAAGGTAAGCTTCACTAAGTGCTAGATCTTAATGATGACATCTATTATGAGCGAGTTCCTTGAATTGTGAAGATGAAAGTTCTACCTTTCAGTTATGGGATCTCGAGCACTAACGTTTCTACGAAGTCATCGCTTTGTTGAAAACAAAAAGCTTGATCTTATCTTGAAGGTTGGAATGAAGAGTCGAAGACACAAAGTCATATCTTAAGCTACTCTCATTACACAAATAAGAAGGAGTTTTCTATATCCTTCAAAGGCTGAAACGAAGAAATAAAGTTATACTTTATCCAGATAAGCTTTAACCAAAGCAAGTCTCTTTCATGGAACAAGCTACATGTATATTTTCAAGCGAGACTCATATATGTTTAAGCGAATCTTTTAGGACTTCAGGCAAATCTTTATTCAACTTGCTGAACTATATCTTATACTTCCAGAAGAGCAAATAGCATCACCATATCTTTTCTAAGGCACTTTGCTTGAATATTTTTCTATGCCTTGGGATTTTGCTAGATTTTCTATCTTATCTTATTAACTGAGCAAGATATGCATTGTAAGTTTCTGCCATTCTTTGAATATGAATTAATGCAGTCTAATTCTACTTTGGGAACTTTAGTTGGATTGTGATTCTTGCTTCCTTGCTTTTCATGCTTATCTATTTCACAAGTCAGTCTATCTAAGGTAGTACATTGTATGAAAGCTATTGAATATAGTCTTAGCAAACTACATGCTCTTATTATGTGCCACAAATAGAGAATGGTGATTGTCTTCTTGCCTTATTACATGCCTAAGAAATGATCCATTCTTATGATGTCACTTGCCTAGCATTAAAGTAATGCTTCCTTATTCCCTTGATAAACTCCACAATAGGAAGTATTCATTTTTTTGTAAAAGCAAGTTACCCTTTTATGTACATACATTATATATTCATTATATGCTGAGTGTGAGTGTGTTATGTCTCTACAAGTGAAATGCGCATTTCTCGTTAATCTTTTACGTGCTTAAATGATACATAGGGTTGCATATGTACACTTGCTT
>NW_027368859.1:0-46812 GCF_046119375.1 Phyllobates terribilis | reverse complement strand
AAAAAATTTCAGAATTGCACCGTGCAATGTGGAGATATTACTGTTTGTGCATTTACAATATTCATTGATTTTTGCCATTGAAAAACGTCCAGAAATGTTTGAAGCTACTGACTGAATGAAAGGAGCTGGCATCTCACTCTCTTTGAATCTTCTTTATCATGCTAGGATTAACAGGAAAAAGCTAAAAATTTCAGAATTGCACCGTGCAATGTGGAGATATTACTGTTTGTGCATTTACAATATTCATTGATTTTTGCCATTGAAAAACGTCCAGAAATGTTTGAAGCTACTGACTGAATGAAAGGAGCTGGCATCTCACTCTCTTTGAATCTTCTTTATCATGCTAGGATTAGCAGGAAAAAGCAAAAAATTTCAGAATTGCACCGTGCAATGTGGAGATATTACTGTTTGTGCATTTACAATATTCATTGATTTTTGCCATTGAAAAACGTCCAGAAATGTTTGAAGCTACTGACTGAATGAAAGGAGCTGGCATCTCACTCTCTTTGAATCTTCTTTATCATGCTAGGATTAGCAGGAAAAAGCAAAAAATTTCAGAATTGCACCGTGCAATGTGGAGATATTACTGTTTGTGCATTTACAATATTCATTGATTTTTGCCATTGAAAAACATGTTTTTCATATACCAGAAATGTTTGAAGCTACTGACTGAATGAAAGGAGCTGGCATCTCACTCTCTTTGAATCTTCTTTATCATGCTAGGATTAGCAGGAAAAAGCAAAAAATTTCAGAATTGCACCGTGCAATGTGGAGATATTACTGTTTGTGCATTTACAATATTCATTGATTTTTGCCATTGAAAAACATGTTTTTCATATACCAGAAATGTTTGAAGCTACTGACTGAATGAAAGGAGCTGGCATCTCACTCTCTTTGAATCTTCTTTATCATGCTAGGATTAACAGGAAAAAGCTAAAAATTTCAGAATTGCACCTTGCAATGTGGAGATATTACTGTTTGTGCATTTACAATATTCATTGATTTTTGCCATTGAAAAACGTCCAGAAATGTTTGAAGCTACTGACTGAATGAAAGGAGCTGGCATCTCACTCTCTTTGAATCTTCTTTATCATGCTAGGATTAGCAGGAAAAAGCTAAAAATTTCAGAATTGCACCGTGCAATGTGGAGATATTACTGTTTGTGCATTTACAATATTCATTGATTTTTGCCATTGAAAAACATGTTTTTCATATACCAGAAATGTTTGAAGCTACTGACTGAATGAAAGGAGCTGGCATCTCACTCTCTTTGAATCTTCTTTATCATGCTAGGATTAACAGGAAAAAGCTAAAAATTTCAGAATTGCACCGTGCAATGTGGAGATATTACTGTTTGTGCATTTACAATATTCATTGATTTTTGCCATTGAAAAACATGTTTTTCATATACCAGAAATGTTTGAAGCTACTGACTGAATGAAAGGAGCTGGCATCTCACTCTCTTTGAATCTTCTTTATCATGCTAGGATTAACAGGAAAAAGCTAAAAATTTCAGAATTGCACCGTGCAATGTGGAGATATTACTGTTTGTGCATTTACAATATTCATTGATTTTTGCCATTGAAAAACATGTTTTTCATATACCAGAAATGTTTGAAGCTACTGACTGAATGAAAGGAGCTGGCATCTCACTCTCTTTGAATCTTCTTTATCATGCTAGGATTAACAGGAAAAAGCAAAAAATTTCAGAATTGCACCGTGCAATGTGGAGATATTACTGTTTGTGCATTTACAATATTCATTGATTTTTGCCATTGAAAAACGTCCAGAAATGTTTGAAGCTACTGACTGAATGAAAGGAGCTGGCATCTCACTCTCTTTGAATCTTCTTTATCATGCTAGGATTAGCAGGAAAAAGCTAAAAATTTCAGAATTGCACCGTGCAATGTGGAGATATTACTGTTTGTGCATTTACAATATTCATTGATTTTTGCCATTGAAAAACATGTTTTTCATATACCAGAAATGTTTGAAGCTACTGACTGAATGAAAGGAGCTGGCATCTCACTCTCTTTGTTTTACCATATTTTTTTATTTTTTAATAAACAGTTTAACAGGGGAATAACAATCGTAGCATAAAGTAGTGAAATAAGAATTTTCGTGGGAAGGGGTAATTCCGAGGAAGGGGAAGGGCAAGGGTACAAACGGGAATGGAATAATCAGGGAAGGTGGGAGAAATTTGTTCGTCAAATAATATACACGATAATAGATAACTTGAACAATTAAACACACACTACTATCATATTAGCAAAATTAAACATATTAATAAGCTAAACATGTAACACCTATTAAGATATTCCAGCATTATGAGATGGTTGAGGGAACTTAATGGACCAAATATCCCACTTCTTAGAAAATTTAAGTAAATTATTGTTAATAAGGGCAAATCTGAGTTCAAATATTCTATGGAGATTCATCTTATCAACTAAGTCCTCCAAAGTGGGGACATGTGACTTTCTCCAATAAAAAGCCAATGTATTCTTACAAACTGAGAATAAATGAATCACCAAAGATCTTTCAAACGACTTGTATGATTCAAGATCCAAGGATAGTAAAGCCCTTTGAGGGGTCAATATTAGTGGTCTGCCCAAGAGATCATCTACCAAAGAAGAGATCTGAGCCCATAGATTGCGGATTTTAGGGCAGCTCCAAAAGAGATGTAACAGATCTCCCCTAAGGCCGCACTCCCTCCAACAGAGGGGAGAGTTGCTGGGCTTTATATAGTGGAGCCTGATTGGAGTGTAGTACCATCTGGTTAAAATTTTGAAGTAGGCCTCTTGTAAGGGCATAGATATATTAGAGGCTTGTGAGAAAAGAAGAGCATTCTCCCATTGGTCGGATTGGAAATTGAGTTTTAGGTCCTTTTCCCATCGAATCATGTAAAGATGTTTTTGGAAAGAGAGGTCATTATTGAAGCTGTTATATAGGTGTCTCAGGCTCCAAAAAATCTTATTCTCACTCTCTTTGAATCTTCTTTATCATGCTAGGATTAGCAGGAAAAAGCAAAAAATTTCAGAATTGCACCGTGCAATGTGGAGATATTACTGTTTGTGCATTTACAATATTCATTGATTTTTGCCATTGAAAAACATGTTTTTCATATACCAGAAATGTTTGAAGCTACTGACTGAATGAAAGGAGCTGGCATCTCACTCTCTTTGAATCTTCTTTATCATGCTAGGATTAACAGGAAAAAGCTAAAAATTTCAGAATTGCACCGTGCAATGTGGAGATATTACTGTTTGTGCATTTACAATATTCATTGATTTTTGCCATTGAAAAACGTCCAGAAATGTTTGAAGCTACTGACTGAATGAAAGGAGCTGGCATCTCACTCTCTTTGAATCTTCTTTATCATGCTAGGATTAACAGGAAAAAGCTAAAAATTTCAGAATTGCACCGTGCAATGTGGAGATATTACTGTTTGTGCATTTACAATATTCATTGATTTTTGCCATTGAAAAACATGTTTTTCATATACCAGAAATGTTTGAAGCTACTGACTGAATGAAAGGAGCTGGCATCTCACTCTCTTTGAATCTTCTTTATCATGCTAGGATTAACAGGAAAAAGCTAAAAATTTCAGAATTGCACCGTGCAATGTGGAGATATTACTGTTTGTGCATTTACAATATTCATTGATTTTTGCCATTGAAAAACATGTTTTTCATATACCAGAAATGTTTGAAGCTACTGACTGAATGAAAGGAGCTGGCATCTCACTCTCTTTGAATCTTCTTTATCATGCTAGGATTAACAGGAAAAAGCTAAAAATTTCAGAATTGCACCGTGCAATGTGGAGATATTACTGTTTGTGCATTTACAATATTCATTGATTTTTGCCATTGAAAAACATGTTTTTCATATACCAGAAATGTTTGAAGCTACTGACTGAATGAAAGGAGCTGGCATCTCACTCTCTTTGAATCTTCTTTATCATGCTAGGATTAACAGGAAAAAGCAAAAAATTTCAGAATTGCACCGTGCAATGTGGAGATATTACTGTTTGTGCATTTACAATATTCATTGATTTTTGCCATTGAAAAACGTCCAGAAATGTTTGAAGCTACTGACTGAATGAAAGGAGCTGGCATCTCACTCTCTTTGAATCTTCTTTATCATGCTAGGATTAGCAGGAAAAAGCTAAAAATTTCAGAATTGCACCGTGCAATGTGGAGATATTACTGTTTGTGCATTTACAATATTCATTGATTTTTGCCATTGAAAAACATGTTTTTCATATACCAGAAATGTTTGAAGCTACTGACTGAATGAAAGGAGCTGGCATCTCACTCTCTTTGTTTTACCATATTTTTTTATTTTTTAATAAACAGTTTAACAGGGGAATAACAATCGTAGCATAAAGTAGTGAAATAAGAATATTCGTGGGAAGGGGTAATTCCGAGGAAGGGGAAGGGCAAGGGTACAAACGGGAATGGAATAATCAGGGAAGGTGGGAGAAATTTGTTCGTCAAATAATATACACGATAATAGATAACTTGAACAATTAAACACACACTACTATCATATTAGCAAAATTAAACATATTAATAAGCTAAACATGTAACACCTATTAAGATATTCCAGCATTATGAGATGGTTGAGGGAACTTAATGGACCAAATATCCCACTTCTTAGAAAATTTAAGTAAATTATTGTTAATAAGGGCAAATCTGAGTTCAAATATTCTATGGAGATTCATCTTATCAACTAAGTCCTCCAAAGTGGGGACATGTGACTTTCTCCAATAAAAAGCCAATGTATTCTTACAAACTGAGAATAAATGAATCACCAAAGATCTTTCAAACGACTTGTATGATTCAAGATCCAAGGATAGTAAAGCCCTTTGAGGGGTCAATATTAGTGGTCTGCCCAAGAGATCATCTACCAAAGAAGAGATCTGAGCCCATAGATTGCGGATTTTAGGGCAGCTCCAAAAGAGATGTAACAGATCTCCCCTAAGGCCGCACTCCCTCCAACAGAGGGGAGAGTTGCTGGGCTTTATATAGTGGAGCCTGATTGGAGTGTAGTACCATCTGGTTAAAATTTTGAAGTAGGCCTCTTGTAAGGGCATAGATATATTAGAGGCTTGTGAGAAAAGAAGAGCATTCTCCCATTGGTCGGATTGGAAATTGAGTTTTAGGTCCTTTTCCCATCGAATCATGTAAAGATGTTTTTGGAAAGAGAGGTCATTATTGAAGCTGTTATATAGGTGTCTCAGGCTCCAAAAAATCTTATTCTCACTCTCTTTGAATCTTCTTTATCATGCTAGGATTAGCAGGAAAAAGCAAAAAATTTCAGAATTGCACCGTGCAATGTGGAGATATTACTGTTTGTGCATTTACAATATTCATTGATTTTTGCCATTGAAAAACATGTTTTTCATATACCAGAAATGTTTGAAGCTACTGACTGAATGAAAGGAGCTGGCATCTCACTCTCTTTGAATCTTCTTTATCATGCTAGGATTAACAGGAAAAAGCTAAAAATTTCAGAATTGCACCGTGCAATGTGGAGATATTACTGTTTGTGCATTTACAATATTCATTGATTTTTGCCATTGAAAAACGTCCAGAAATGTTTGAAGCTACTGACTGAATGAAAGGAGCTGGCATCTCACTCTCTTTGAATCTTCTTTATCATGCTAGGATTAACAGGAAAAAGCTAAAAATTTCAGAATTGCACCGTGCAATGTGGAGATATTACTGTTTGTGCATTTACAATATTCATTGATTTTTGCCATTGAAAAACATGTTTTTCATATACCAGAAATGTTTGAAGCTACTGACTGAATGAAAGGAGCTGGCATCTCACTCTCTTTGAATCTTCTTTATCATGCTAGGATTAACAGGAAAAAGCTAAAAATTTCAGAATTGCACCGTGCAATGTGGAGATATTACTGTTTGTGCATTTACAATATTCATTGATTTTTGCCATTGAAAAACATGTTTTTCATATACCAGAAATGTTTGAAGCTACTGACTGAATGAAAGGAGCTGGCATCTCACTCTCTTTGAATCTTCTTTATCATGCTAGGATTAACAGGAAAAAGCTAAAAATTTCAGAATTGCACCGTGCAATGTGGAGATATTACTGTTTGTGCATTTACAATATTCATTGATTTTTGCCATTGAAAAACGTCCAGAAATGTTTGAAGCTACTGACTGAATGAAAGGAGCTGGCATCTCACTCTCTTTGAATCTTCTTTATCATGCTAGGATTAACAGGAAAAAGCTAAAAATTTCAGAATTGCACCGTGCAATGTGGAGATATTACTGTTTGTGCATTTACAATATTCATTGATTTTTGCCATTGAAAAACATGTTTTTCATATACCAGAAATGTTTGAAGCTACTGACTGAATGAAAGGAGCTGGCATCTCACTCTCTTTGAATCTTCTTTATCATGCTAGGATTAGCAGGAAAAAGCTAAAAATTTCAGAATTGCACCGTGCAATGTGGAGATATTACTGTTTGTGCATTTACAATATTCATTGATTTTTGCCATTGAAAAACGTCCAGAAATGTTTGAAGCTACTGACTGAATGAAAGGAGCTGGCATCTCACTCTCTTTGAATCTTCTTTATCATGCTAGGATTAGCAGGAAAAAGCAAAAAATTTCAGAATTGCACCGTGCAATGTGGAGATATTACTGTTTGTGCATTTACAATATTCATTGATTTTTGCCATTGAAAAACGTCCAGAAATGTTTGAAGCTACTGACTGAATGAAAGGAGCTGGCATCTCACTCTCTTTGAATCTTCTTTATCATGCTAGGATTAGCAGGAAAAAGCAAAAAATTTCAGAATTGCACCGTGCAATGTGGAGATATTACTGTTTGTGCATTTACAATATTCATTGATTTTTGCCATTGAAAAACATGTTTTTCATATACCAGAAATGTTTGAAGCTACTGACTGAATGAAAGGAGCTGGCATCTCACTCTCTTTGAATCTTCTTTATCATGCTAGGATTAGCAGGAAAAAGCAAAAAATTTCAGAATTGCACCGTGCAATGTGGAGATATTACTGTTTGTGCATTTACAATATTCATTGATTTTTGCCATTGAAAAACATGTTTTTCATATACCAGAAATGTTTGAAGCTACTGACTGAATGAAAGGAGCTGGCATCTCACTCTCTTTGAATCTTCTTTATCATGCTAGGATTAACAGGAAAAAGCTAAAAATTTCAGAATTGCACCGTGCAATGTGGAGATATTACTGTTTGTGCATTTACAATATTCATTGATTTTTGCCATTGAAAAACATGTTTTTCATATACCAGAAATGTTTGAAGCTACTGACTGAATGAAAGGAGCTGGCATCTCACTCTCTTTGAATCTTCTTTATCATGCTAGGATTAGCAGGAAAAAGCAAAAAATTTCAGAATTGCACCGTGCAATGTGGAGATATTACTGTTTGTGCATTTACAATATTCATTGATTTTTGCCATTGAAAAACATGTTTTTCATATACCAGAAATGTTTGAAGCTACTGACTGAATGAAAGGAGCTGGCATCTCACTCTCTTTGAATCTTCTTTATCATGCTAGGATTAACAGGAAAAAGCAAAAAATTTCAGAATTGCACCGTGCAATGTGGAGATATTACTGTTTGTGCATTTACAATATTCATTGATTTTTGCCATTGAAAAACGTCCAGAAATGTTTGAAGCTACTGACTGAATGAAAGGAGCTGGCATCTCACTCTCTTTGAATCTTCTTTATCATGCTAGGATTAGCAGGAAAAAGCTAAAAATTTCAGAATTGCACCGTGCAATGTGGAGATATTACTGTTTGTGCATTTACAATATTCATTGATTTTTGCCATTGAAAAACATGTTTTTCATATACCAGAAATGTTTGAAGCTACTGACTGAATGAAAGGAGCTGGCATCTCACTCTCTTTGTTTTACCATATTTTTTTATTTTTTAATAAACAGTTTAACAGGGGAATAACAATCGTAGCATAAAGTAGTGAAATAAGAATATTCGTGGGAAGGGGTAATTCCGAGGAAGGGGAAGGGCAAGGGTACAAACGGGAATGGAATAATCAGGGAAGGTGGGAGAAATTTGTTCGTCAAATAATATACACGATAATAGATAACTTGAACAATTAAACACACACTACTATCATATTAGCAAAATTAAACATATTAATAAGCTAAACATGTAACACCTATTAAGATATTCCAGCATTATGAGATGGTTGAGGGAACTTAATGGACCAAATATCCCACTTCTTAGAAAATTTAAGTAAATTATTGTTAATAAGGGCAAATCTGAGTTCAAATATTCTATGGAGATTCATCTTATCAACTAAGTCCTCCAAAGTGGGGACATGTGACTTTCTCCAATAAAAAGCCAATGTATTCTTACAAACTGAGAATAAATGAATCACCAAAGATCTTTCAAACGACTTGTATGATTCAAGATCCAAGGATAGTAAAGCCCTTTGAGGGGTCAATATTAGTGGTCTGCCCAAGAGATCATCTACCAAAGAAGAGATCTGAGCCCATAGATTGCGGATTTTAGGGCAGCTCCAAAAGAGATGTAACAGATCTCCCCTAAGGCCGCACTCCCTCCAACAGAGGGGAGAGTTGCTGGGCTTTATATAGTGGAGCCTGATTGGAGTGTAGTACCATCTGGTTAAAATTTTGAAGTAGGCCTCTTGTAAGGGCATAGATATATTAGAGGCTTGTGAGAAAAGAAGAGCATTCTCCCATTGGTCGGATTGGAAATTGAGTTTTAGGTCCTTTTCCCATCGAATCATGTAAAGATGTTTTTGGAAAGAGAGGTCATTATTGAAGCTGTTATATAGGTGTCTCAGGCTCCAAAAAATCTTATTCTCACTCTCTTTGAATCTTCTTTATCATGCTAGGATTAGCAGGAAAAAGCAAAAAATTTCAGAATTGCACCGTGCAATGTGGAGATATTACTGTTTGTGCATTTACAATATTCATTGATTTTTGCCATTGAAAAACATGTTTTTCATATACCAGAAATGTTTGAAGCTACTGACTGAATGAAAGGAGCTGGCATCTCACTCTCTTTGAATCTTCTTTATCATGCTAGGATTAACAGGAAAAAGCTAAAAATTTCAGAATTGCACCGTGCAATGTGGAGATATTACTGTTTGTGCATTTACAATATTCATTGATTTTTGCCATTGAAAAACGTCCAGAAATGTTTGAAGCTACTGACTGAATGAAAGGAGCTGGCATCTCACTCTCTTTGAATCTTCTTTATCATGCTAGGATTAACAGGAAAAAGCTAAAAATTTCAGAATTGCACCGTGCAATGTGGAGATATTACTGTTTGTGCATTTACAATATTCATTGATTTTTGCCATTGAAAAACATGTTTTTCATATACCAGAAATGTTTGAAGCTACTGACTGAATGAAAGGAGCTGGCATCTCACTCTCTTTGAATCTTCTTTATCATGCTAGGATTAACAGGAAAAAGCTAAAAATTTCAGAATTGCACCGTGCAATGTGGAGATATTACTGTTTGTGCATTTACAATATTCATTGATTTTTGCCATTGAAAAACGTCCAGAAATGTTTGAAGCTACTGACTGAATGAAAGGAGCTGGCATCTCACTCTCTTTGAATCTTCTTTATCATGCTAGGATTAACAGGAAAAAGCTAAAAATTTCAGAATTGCACCGTGCAATGTGGAGATATTACTGTTTGTGCATTTACAATATTCATTGATTTTTGCCATTGAAAAACATGTTTTTCATATACCAGAAATGTTTGAAGCTACTGACTGAATGAAAGGAGCTGGCATCTCACTCTCTTTGAATCTTCTTTATCATGCTAGGATTAGCAGGAAAAAGCTAAAAATTTCAGAATTGCACCGTGCAATGTGGAGATATTACTGTTTGTGCATTTACAATATTCATTGATTTTTGCCATTGAAAAACGTCCAGAAATGTTTGAAGCTACTGACTGAATGAAAGGAGCTGGCATCTCACTCTCTTTGAATCTTCTTTATCATGCTAGGATTAGCAGGAAAAAGCAAAAAATTTCAGAATTGCACCGTGCAATGTGGAGATATTACTGTTTGTGCATTTACAATATTCATTGATTTTTGCCATTGAAAAACGTCCAGAAATGTTTGAAGCTACTGACTGAATGAAAGGAGCTGGCATCTCACTCTCTTTGAATCTTCTTTATCATGCTAGGATTAGCAGGAAAAAGCAAAAAATTTCAGAATTGCACCGTGCAATGTGGAGATATTACTGTTTGTGCATTTACAATATTCATTGATTTTTGCCATTGAAAAACATGTTTTTCATATACCAGAAATGTTTGAAACTACTGACTGAATGAAAGGAGCTGGCATCTCACTCTCTTTGAATCTTCTTTATCATGCTAGGATTAGCAGGAAAAAGCAAAAAATTTCAGAATTGCACCGTGCAATGTGGAGATATTACTGTTTGTGCATTTACAATATTCATTGATTTTTGCCATTGAAAAACATGTTTTTCATATACCAGAAATGTTTGAAGCTACTGACTGAATGAAAGGAGCTGGCATCTCACTCTCTTTGAATCTTCTTTATCATGCTAGGATTAACAGGAAAAAGCTAAAAATTTCAGAATTGCACCGTGCAATGTGGAGATATTACTGTTTGTGCATTTACAATATTCATTGATTTTTGCCATTGAAAAACATGTTTTTCATATACCAGAAATGTTTGAAGCTACTGACTGAATGAAAGGAGCTGGCATCTCACTCTCTTTGAATCTTCTTTATCATGCTAGGATTAGCAGGAAAAAGCAAAAAATTTCAGAATTGCACCGTGCAATGTGGAGATATTACTGTTTGTGCATTTACAATATTCATTGATTTTTGCCATTGAAAAACATGTTTTTCATATACCAGAAATGTTTGAAGCTACTGACTGAATGAAAGGAGCTGGCATCTCACTCTCTTTGAATCTTCTTTATCATGCTAGGATTAACAGGAAAAAGCTAAAAATTTCAGAATTGCACCGTGCAATGTGGAGATATTACTGTTTGTGCATTTACAATATTCATTGATTTTTGCCATTGAAAAACATGTTTTTCATATACCAGAAATGTTTGAAGCTACTGACTGAATGAAAGGAGCTGGCATCTCACTCTCTTTGAATCTTCTTTATCATGCTAGGATTAACAGGAAAAAGCTAAAAATTTCAGAATTGCACCGTGCAATGTGGAGATATTACTGTTTGTGCATTTACAATATTCATTGATTTTTGCCATTGAAAAACGTCCAGAAATGTTTGAAGCTACTGACTGAATGAAAGGAGCTGGCATCTCACTCTCTTTGAATCTTCTTTATCATGCTAGGATTAACAGGAAAAAGCTAAAAATTTCAGAATTGCACCGTGCAATGTGGAGATATTACTGTTTGTGCATTTACAATATTCATTGATTTTTGCCATTGAAAAACGTCCAGAAATGTTTGAAGCTACTGACTGAATGAAAGGAGCTGGCATCTCACTCTCTTTGAATCTTCTTTATCATGCTAGGATTAACAGGAAAAAGCTAAAAATTTCAGAATTGCACCGTGCAATGTGGAGATATTACTGTTTGTGCATTTACAATATTCATTGATTTTTGCCATTGAAAAACATGTTTTTCATATACCAGAAATGTTTGAAGCTACTGACTGAATGAAAGGAGCTGGCATCTCACTCTCTTTGAATCTTCTTTATCATGCTAGGATTAACAGGAAAAAGCTAAAAATTTCAGAATTGCACCGTGCAATGTGGAGATATTACTGTTTGTGCATTTACAATATTCATTGATTTTTGCCATTGAAAAACATGTTTTTCATATACCAGAAATGTTTGAAGCTACTGACTGAATGAAAGGAGCTGGCATCTCACTCTCTTTGAATCTTCTTTATCATGCTAGGATTAACAGGAAAAAGCTAAAAATTTCAGAATTGCACCGTGCAATGTGGAGATATTACTGTTTGTGCATTTACAATATTCATTGATTTTTGCCATTGAAAAACATGTTTTTCATATACCAGAAATGTTTGAAGCTACTGACTGAATGAAAGGAGCTGGCATCTCACTCTCTTTGAATCTTCTTTATCATGCTAGGATTAACAGGAAAAAGCTAAAAATTTCAGAATTGCACCGTGCAATGTGGAGATATTACTGTTTGTGCATTTACAATATTCATTGATTTTTGCCATTGAAAAACATGTTTTTCATATACCAGAAATGTTTGAAGCTACTGACTGAATGAAAGGAGCTGGCATCTCACTCTCTTTGAATCTTCTTTATCATGCTAGGATTAACAGGAAAAAGCTAAAAATTTCAGAATTGCACCGTGCAATGTGGAGATATTACTGTTTGTGCATTTACAATATTCATTGATTTTTGCCATTGAAAAACATGTTTTTCATATACCAGAAATGTTTGAAGCTACTGACTGAATGAAAGGAGCTGGCATCTCACTCTCTTTGAATCTTCTTTATCATGCTAGGATTAACAGGAAAAAGCTAAAAATTTCAGAATTGCACCGTGCAATGTGGAGATATTACTGTTTGTGCATTTACAATATTCATTGATTTTTGCCATTGAAAAACATGTTTTTCATATACCAGAAATGTTTGAAGCTACTGACTGAATGAAAGGAGCTGGCATCTCACTCTCTTTGAATCTTCTTTATCATGCTAGGATTAACAGGAAAAAGCAAAAAATTTCAGAATTGCACCGTGCAATGTGGAGATATTACTGTTTGTGCATTTACAATATTCATTGATTTTTGCCATTGAAAAACATGTTTTTCATATACCAGAAATGTTTGAAGCTACTGACTGAATGAAAGGAGCTGGCATCTCACTCTCTTTGAATCTTCTTTATCATGCTAGGATTAACAGGAAAAAGCTAAAAATTTCAGAATTGCACCGTGCAATGTGGAGATATTACTGTTTGTGCATTTACAATATTCATTGATTTTTGCCATTGAAAAACATGTTTTTCATATACCAGAAATGTTTGAAGCTACTGACTGAATGAAAGGAGCTGGCATCTCACTCTCTTTGAATCTTCTTTATCATGCTAGGATTAACAGGAAAAAGCTAAAAATTTCAGAATTGCACCGTGCAATGTGGAGATATTACTGTTTGTGCATTTACAATATTCATTGATTTTTGCCATTGAAAAACATGTTTTTCATATACCAGAAATGTTTGAAGCTACTGACTGAATGAAAGGAGCTGGCATCTCACTCTCTTTGAATCTTCTTTATCATGCTAGGATTAACAGGAAAAAGCTAAAAATTTCAGAATTGCACCGTGCAATGTGGAGATATTACTGTTTGTGCATTTACAATATTCATTGATTTTTGCCATTGAAAAACATGTTTTTCATATACCAGAAATGTTTGAAGCTACTGACTGAATGAAAGGAGCTGGCATCTCACTCTCTTTGAATCTTCTTTATCATGCTAGGATTAACAGGAAAAAGCTAAAAATTTCAGAATTGCACCGTGCAATGTGGAGATATTACTGTTTGTGCATTTACAATATTCATTGATTTTTGCCATTGAAAAACATGTTTTTCATATACCAGAAATGTTTGAAGCTACTGACTGAATGAAAGGAGCTGGCATCTCACTCTCTTTGAATCTTCTTTATCATGCTAGGATTAACAGGAAAAAGCTAAAAATTTCAGAATTGCACCGTGCAATGTGGAGATATTACTGTTTGTGCATTTACAATATTCATTGATTTTTGCCATTGAAAAACATGTTTTTCATATACCAGAAATGTTTGAAGCTACTGACTGAATGAAAGGAGCTGGCATCTCACTCTCTTTGAATCTTCTTTATCATGCTAGGATTAACAGGAAAAAGCTAAAAATTTCAGAATTGCACCGTGCAATGTGGAGATATTACTGTTTGTGCATTTACAATATTCATTGATTTTTGCCATTGAAAAACATGTTTTTCATATACCAGAAATGTTTGAAGCTACTGACTGAATGAAAGGAGCTGGCATCTCACTCTCTTTGAATCTTCTTTATCATGCTAGGATTAACAGGAAAAAGCTAAAAATTTCAGAATTGCACCGTGCAATGTGGAGATATTACTGTTTGTGCATTTACAATATTCATTGATTTTTGCCATTGAAAAACATGTTTTTCATATACCAGAAATGTTTGAAGCTACTGACTGAATGAAAGGAGCTGGCATCTCACTCTCTTTGAATCTTCTTTATCATGCTAGGATTAACAGGAAAAAGCTAAAAATTTCAGAATTGCACCGTGCAATGTGGAGATATTACTGTTTGTGCATTTACAATATTCATTGATTTTTGCCATTGAAAAACATGTTTTTCATATACCAGAAATGTTTGAAGCTACTGACTGAATGAAAGGAGCTGGCATCTCACTCTCTTTGAATCTTCTTTATCATGCTAGGATTAACAGGAAAAAGCTAAAAATTTCAGAATTGCACCGTGCAATGTGGAGATATTACTGTTTGTGCATTTACAATATTCATTGATTTTTGCCATTGAAAAACGTTTTTCATATCCAGAAATGTTTGAAGCTACTGACTGAATGAAAGGAGCTGGCATCTCACTCTCTTTGAATCTTCTTTATCATGCTAGGATTAACAGGAAAAAGCTAAAAATTTCAGAATTGCACCGTGCAATGTGGAGATATTACTGTTTGTGCATTTACAATATTCATTGATTTTTGCCATTGAAAAACATGTTTTTCATATACCAGAAATGTTTGAAGCTACTGACTGAATGAAAGGAGCTGGCATCTCACTCTCTTTGAATCTTCTTTATCATGCTAGGATTAACAGGAAAAAGCAAAAAATTTCAGAATTGCACCGTGCAATGTGGAGATATTACTGTTTGTGCATTTACAATATTCATTGATTTTTGCCATTGAAAAACATGTTTTTCATATACCAGAAATGTTTGAAGCTACTGACTGAATGAAAGGAGCTGGCATCTCACTCTCTTTGAATCTTCTTTATCATGCTAGGATTAACAGGAAAAAGCTAAAAATTTCAGAATTGCACCGTGCAATGTGGAGATATTACTGTTTGTGCATTTACAATATTCATTGATTTTTGCCATTGAAAAACATGTTTTTCATATACCAGAAATGTTTGAAGCTACTGACTGAATGAAAGGAGCTGGCATCTCACTCTCTTTGAATCTTCTTTATCATGCTAGGATTAACAGGAAAAAGCTAAAAATTTCAGAATTGCACCGTGCAATGTGGAGATATTACTGTTTGTGCATTTACAATATTCATTGATTTTTGCCATTGAAAAACATGTTTTTCATATACCAGAAATGTTTGAAGCTACTGACTGAATGAAAGGAGCTGGCATCTCACTCTCTTTGAATCTTCTTTATCATGCTAGGATTAACAGGAAAAAGCTAAAAATTTCAGAATTGCACCGTGCAATGTGGAGATATTACTGTTTGTGCATTTACAATATTCATTGATTTTTGCCATTGAAAAACATGTTTTTCATATACCAGAAATGTTTGAAGCTACTGACTGAATGAAAGGAGCTGGCATCTCACTCTCTTTGAATCTTCTTTATCATGCTAGGATTAACAGGAAAAAGCTAAAAATTTCAGAATTGCACCGTGCAATGTGGAGATATTACTGTTTGTGCATTTACAATATTCATTGATTTTTGCCATTGAAAAACGTCTACCAGAAATGTTTGAAGCTACT
The DNA here is from genome assembly GCF_046119375.1 of Phyllobates terribilis. Lineage (NCBI taxonomy): Eukaryota > Metazoa > Chordata > Amphibia > Anura > Dendrobatidae > Phyllobates > Phyllobates terribilis. Next base: position 31,068 of record NW_027368859.1, on the reverse strand, counting down.
GACTGAATGAAAGGAGCTGGCATCTCACTCTCTTTGAATCTTCTTTATCATGCTAGGATTAACAGGAAAAAGCTAAAAATTTCAGAATTGCACCGTGCAATGTGGAGATATTACTGTTTGTGCATTTACAATATTCATTGATTTTTGCCATTGAAAAACATGTTTTTCATATACCAGAAATGTTTGAAGCTACTGACTGAATGAAAGGAGCTGGCATCTCACTCTCTTTGAATCTTCTTTATCATGCTAGGATTAACAGGAAAAAGCTAAAAATTTCAGAATTGCACCGTGCAATGTGGAGATATTACTGTTTGTGCATTTACAATATTCATTGATTTTTGCCATTGAAAAACATGTTTTTCATATACCAGAAATGTTTGAAGCTACTGACTGAATGAAAGGAGCTGGCATCTCACTCTCTTTGAATCTTCTTTATCATGCTAGGATTAACAGGAAAAAGCTAAAAATTTCAGAATTGCACCGTGCAATGTGGAGATATTACTGTTTGTGCATTTACAATATTCATTGATTTTTGCCATTGAAAAACATGTTTTTCATATACCAGAAATGTTTGAAGCTACTGACTGAATGAAAGGAGCTGGCATCTCACTCTCTTTGAATCTTCTTTATCATGCTAGGATTCTAAAAATTTCAGAATTGCACCGTGCAAAGTGGAGATATTACTGTTTGTGCATTTACAATATTCATTGATTTTTGCCATTGAAAAACATGTTTTTCATATACCAGAAATGTTTGAAGCTACTGACTGAATGAAAGGAGCTGGCATCTCACTCTCTTTGAATCTTCTTTATCATGCTAGGATTAACAGGAAAAAGCTAAAAATTTCAGAATTGCACCGTGCAATGTGGAGATATTACTGTTTGTGCATTTACAATATTCATTGATTTTTGCCATTGAAAAACATGTTTTTCATATACCAGAAATGTTTGAAGCTACTGACTGAATGAAAGGAGCTGGCATCTCACTCTCTTTGAATCTTCTTTATCATGCTAGGATTAACAGGAAAAAGCTAAAAATTTCAGAACTGCACCGTGCAATGTGGAGATATTACTGTTTGTGCATTTACAATATTCATTGATTTTTGCCATTGAAAAACATGTTTTTCATATACCAGAAATGTTTGAAGCTACTGACTGAATGAAAGGAGCTGGCATCTCACTCTCTTTGAATCTTCTTTATCATGCTAGGATTAACAGGAAAAAGCAAAAAATTTCAGAATTGCACCGTGCAATGTGGAGATATTACTGTTTGTGCATTTACAATATTCATTGATTTTTGCCATTTTAAAACATGTTTTTCATATACCAGAAATGTTTGAAGCTACTGACTGAATGAAAGGAGCTGGCATCTCACTCTCTTTGAATCTTCTTTATCATGCTAGGATTAACAGGAAAAAGCTAAAAATTTCAGAATTGCACCGTGCAATGTGGAGATATTACTGTTTGTGCATTTACAATATTCATTGATTTTTGCCATTGAAAAACGTCCAGAAATGTTTGAAGCTACTGACTGAATGAAAGGAGCTGGCATCTCACTCTCTTTGAATCTTCTTTATCATGCTAGGATTAACAGGAAAAAGCTAAAAATTTCAGAATTGCACCGTGCAATGTGGAGATATTACTGTTTGTGCATTTACAATATTCATTGATTTTTGCCATTGAAAAACATGTTTTTCATATACCAGAAATGTTTGAAGCTACTGACTGAATGAAAGGAGCTGGCATCTCACTCTCTTTGAATCTTCTTTATCATGCTAGGATTAACAGGAAAAAGCTAAAAATTTCAGAATTGCACCGTGCAATGTGGAGATATTACTGTTTGTGCATTTACAATATTCATTGATTTTTGCCATTGAAAAACATGTTTTTCATATACCAGAAATGTTTGAAGCTACTGACTGAATGAAAGGAGCTGGCATCTCACTCTCTTTGAATCTTCTTTATCATGCTAGGATTAACAGGAAAAAGCTAAAAATTTCAGAATTGCACCGTGCAATGTGGAGATATTACTGTTTGTGCATTTACAATATTCATTGATTTTTGCCATTGAAAAACGTCCAGAAATGTTTGAAGCTACTGACTGAATGAAAGGAGCTGGCATCTCACTCTCTTTGAATCTTCTTTATCATGCTAGGATTAACAGGAAAAAGCTAAAAATTTCAGAATTGCACCGTGCAATGTGGAGATATTACTGTTTGTGCATTTACAATATTCATTGATTTTTGCCATTGAAAAACATGTTTTTCATATACCAGAAATGTTTGAAGCTACTGACTGAATGAAAGGAGCTGGCATCTCACTCTCTTTGAATCTTCTTTATCATGCTAGGATTAACAGGAAAAAGCAAAAAATTTCAGAATTGCACCGTGCAATGTGGAGATATTACTGTTTGTGCATTTACAATATTCATTGATTTTTGCCATTGAAAAACGTCCAGAAATGTTTGAAGCTACTGACTGAATGAAAGGAGCTGGCATCTCACTCTCTTTGAATCTTCTTTATCATGCTAGGATTAGCAGGAAAAAGCAAAAAATTTCAGAATTGCACCTTGCAATGTGGAGATATTACTGTTTGTGCATTTACAATATTCATTGATTTTTGCCATTGAAAAACGTCCAGAAATGTTTGAAGCTACTGACTGAATGAAAGGAGCTGGCATCTCACTCTCTTTGAATCTTCTTTATCATGCTAGGATTAACAGGAAAAAGCTAAAAATTTCAGAATTGCACCGTGCAATGTGGAGATATTACTGTTTGTGCATTTACAATATTCATTGATTTTTGCCATTGAAAAACGTCCAGAAATGTTTGAAGCTACTGACTGAATGAAAGGAGCTGGCATCTCACTCTCTTTGAATCTTCTTTATCATGCTAGGATTAACAGGAAAAAGCTAAAAATTTCAGAATTGCACCGTGCAATGTGGAGATATTACTGTTTGTGCATTTACAATATTCATTGATTTTTGCCATTGAAAAACGTCCAGAAATGTTTGAAGCTACTGACTGAATGAAAGGAGCTGGCATCTCACTCTCTTTGAATCTTCTTTATCATGCTAGGATTAACAGGAAAAAGCTAAAAATTTCAGAATTGCACCTTGCAATGTGGAGATATTACTGTTTGTGCATTTACAATATTCATTGATTTTTGCCATTGAAAAACGTCCAGAAATGTTTGAAGCTACTGACTGAATGAAAGGAGCTGGCATCTCACTCTCTTTGAATCTTCTTTATCATGCTAGGATTAGCAGGAAAAAGCAAAAAATTTCAGAATTGCACCGTGCAATGTGGAGATATTACTGTTTGTGCATTTACAATATTCATTGATTTTTGCCATTGAAAAACATGTTTTTCATATACCAGAAATGTTTGAAGCTACTGACTGAATGAAAGGAGCTGGCATCTCACTCTCTTTGAATCTTTATCATGCTAGGATTAGCAGGAAAAAGCTAAAAATTTCAGAATTGCACCGTGCAATGTGGAGATATTACTGTTTGTGCATTTACAATATTCATTGATTTTTGCCATTGAAAAACATGTTTTTCATATACCAGAAATGTTTGAAGCTACTGACTGAATGAAAGGAGCTGGCATCTCACTCTCTTTGAATCTTCTTTATCATGCTAGGATTAACAGGAAAAAGCAAAAAATTTCAGAATTGCACCGTGCAATGTGGAGATATTACTGTTTGTGCATTTACAATATTCATTGATTTTTGCCATTGAAAAACATGTTTTTCATATACCAGAAATGTTTGAAGCTACTGACTGAATGAAAGGAGCTGGCATCTCACTCTCTTTGAATCTTCTTTATCATGCTAGGATTAACAGGAAAAAGCTAAAAATTTCAGAATTGCACCGTGCAATGTGGAGATATTACTGTTTGTGCATTTACAATATTCATTGATTTTTGCCATTGAAAAACATGTTTTTCATATACCAGAAATGTTTGAAGCTACTGACTGAATGAAAGGAGCTGGCATCTCACTCTCTTTGAATCTTCTTTATCATGCTAGGATTAACAGGAAAAAGCTAAAAATTTCAGAATTGCACCGTGCAATGTGGAGATATTACTGTTTGTGCATTTACAATATTCATTGATTTTTGCCATTGAAAAACATGTTTTTCATATACCAGAAATGTTTGAAGCTACTGACTGAATGAAAGGAGCTGGCATCTCACTCTCTTTGAATCTTCTTTATCATGCTAGGATTAACAGGAAAAAGCAAAAAATTTCAGAATTGCACCGTGCAATGTGGAGATATTACTGTTTGTGCATTTACAATATTCATTGATTTTTGCCATTGAAAAACATGTTTTTCATATACCAGAAATGTTTGAAGCTACTGACTGAATGAAAGGAGCTGGCATCTCACTCTCTTTGAATCTTCTTTATCATGCTAGGATTAGCAGGAAAAAGCTAAAAATTTCAGAATTGCACCGTGCAATGTGGAGATATTACTGTTTGTGCATTTACAATATTCATTGATTTTTGCCATTGAAAAACATGTTTTTCATATACCAGAAATGTTTGAAGCTACTGACTGAATGAAAGGAGCTGGCATCTCACTCTCTTTGAATCTTCTTTATCATGCTAGGATTAACAGGAAAAAGCAAAAAATTTCAGAATTGCACCGTGCAATGTGGAGATATTACTGTTTGTGCATTTACAATATTCATTGATTTTTGCCATTGAAAAACATGTTTTTCATATACCAGAAATGTTTGAAGCTACTGACTGAATGAAAGGAGCTGGCATCTCACTCTCTTTGAATCTTCTTTATCATGCTAGGATTAACAGGAAAAAGCTAAAAATTTCAGAATTGCACCGTGCAATGTGGAGATATTACTGTTTGTGCATTTACAATATTCATTGATTTTTGCCATTGAAAAACATGTTTTTCATATACCAGAAATGTTTGAAGCTACTGACTGAATGAAAGGAGCTGGCATCTCACTCTCTTTGAATCTTCTTTATCATGCTAGGATTAACAGGAAAAAGCTAAAAATTTCAGAATTGCACCGTGCAATGTGGAGATATTACTGTTTGTGCATTTACAATATTCATTGATTTTTGCCATTGAAAAACGTCCAGAAATGTTTGAAGCTACTGACTGAATGAAAGGAGCTGGCATCTCACTCTCTTTGAATCTTCTTTATCATGCTAGGATTAACAGGAAAAAGCTAAAAATTTCAGAATTGCACCGTGCAATGTGGAGATATTACTGTTTGTGCATTTACAATATTCATTGATTTTTGCCATTGAAAAACGTCCAGAAATGTTTGAAGCTACTGACTGAATGAAAGGAGCTGGCATCTCACTCTCTTTGAATCTTCTTTATCATGCTAGGATTAACAGGAAAAAGCTAAAAATTTCAGAATTGCACCGTGCAATGTGGAGATATTACTGTTTGTGCATTTACAATATTCATTGATTTTTGCCATTGAAAAACATGTTTTTCATATACCAGAAATGTTTGAAGCTACTGACTGAATGAAAGGAGCTGGCATCTCACTCTCTTTGAATCTTCTTTATCATGCTAGGATTAACAGGAAAAAGCTAAAAATTTCAGAATTGCACCGTGCAATGTGGAGATATTACTGTTTGTGCATTTACAATATTCATTGATTTTTGCCATTGAAAAACATGTTTTTCATATACCAGAAATGTTTGAAGCTACTGACTGAATGAAAGGAGCTGGCATCTCACTCTCTTTGAATCTTCTTTATCATGCTAGGATTAACAGGAAAAAGCTAAAAATTTCAGAATTGCACCGTGCAATGTGGAGATATTACTGTTTGTGCATTTACAATATTCATTGATTTTTGCCATTGAAAAACATGTTTTTCATATACCAGAAATGTTTGAAGCTACTGACTGAATGAAAGGAGCTGGCATCTCACTCTCTTTGAATCTTCTTTATCATGCTAGGATTAACAGGAAAAAGCTAAAAATTTCAGAATTGCACCGTGCAATGTGGAGATATTACTGTTTGTGCATTTACAATATTCATTGATTTTTGCCATTGAAAAACATGTTTTTCATATACCAGAAATGTTTGAAGCTACTGACTGAATGAAAGGAGCTGGCATCTCACTCTCTTTGAATCTTCTTTATCATGCTAGGATTAACAGGAAAAAGCTAAAAATTTCAGAATTGCACCGTGCAATGTGGAGATATTACTGTTTGTGCATTTACAATATTCATTGATTTTTGCCATTGAAAAACATGTTTTTCATATACCAGAAATGTTTGAAGCTACTGACTGAATGAAAGGAGCTGGCATCTCACTCTCTTTGAATCTTCTTTATCATGCTAGGATTAACAGGAAAAAGCTAAAAATTTCAGAATTGCACCGTGCAATGTGGAGATATTACTGTTTGTGCATTTACAATATTCATTGATTTTTGCCATTGAAAAACATGTTTTTCATATACCAGAAATGTTTGAAGCTACTGACTGAATGAAAGGAGCTGGCATCTCACTCTCTTTGAATCTTCTTTATCATGCTAGGATTAACAGGAAAAAGCTAAAAATTTCAGAATTGCACCGTGCAATGTGGAGATATTACTGTTTGTGCATTTACAATATTCATTGATTTTTGCCATTGAAAAACATGTTTTTCATATACCAGAAATGTTTGAAGCTACTGACTGAATGAAAGGAGCTGGCATCTCACTCTCTTTGAATCTTCTTTATCATGCTAGGATTAACAGGAAAAAGCTAAAAATTTCAGAATTGCACCGTGCAATGTGGAGATATTACTGTTTGTGCATTTACAATATTCATTGATTTTTGCCATTGAAAAACATGTTTTTCATATACCAGAAATGTTTGAAGCTACTGACTGAATGAAAGGAGCTGGCATCTCACTCTCTTTGAATCTTCTTTATCATGCTAGGATTAACAGGAAAAAGCTAAAAATTTCAGAATTGCACCGTGCAATGTGGAGATATTACTGTTTGTGCATTTACAATATTCATTGATTTTTGCCATTGAAAAACATGTTTTTCATATACCAGAAATGTTTGAAGCTACTGACTGAATGAAAGGAGCTGGCATCTCACTCTCTTTGAATCTTCTTTATCATGCTAGGATTAACAGGAAAAAGCTAAAAATTTCAGAATTGCACCGTGCAATGTGGAGATATTACTGTTTGTGCATTTACAATATTCATTGATTTTTGCCATTGAAAAACGTCCAGAAATGTTTGAAGCTACTGACTGAATGAAAGGAGCTGGCATCTCACTCTCTTTGAATCTTCTTTATCATGCTAGGATTAACAGGAAAAAGCTAAAAATTTCAGAATTGCACCGTGCAATGTGGAGATATTACTGTTTGTGCATTTACAATATTCATTGATTTTTGCCATTGAAAAACATGTTTTTCATATACCAGAAATGTTTGAAGCTACTGACTGAATGAAAGGAGCTGGCATCTCACTCTCTTTGAATCTTCTTTATCATGCTAGGATTAACAGGAAAAAGCAAAAAATTTCAGAATTGCACCGTGCAATGTGGAGATATTACTGTTTGTGCATTTACAATATTCATTGATTTTTGCCATTGAAAAACATGTTTTTCATATACCAGAAATGTTTGAAGCTACTGACTGAATGAAAGGAGCTGGCATCTCACTCTCTTTGAATCTTCTTTATCATGCTAGGATTAACAGGAAAAAGCTAAAAATTTCAGAATTGCACCGTGCAATGTGGAGATATTACTGTTTGTGCATTTACAATATTCATTGATTTTTGCCATTGAAAAACATGTTTTTCATATACCAGAAATGTTTGAAGCTACTGACTGAATGAAAGGAGCTGGCATCTCACTCTCTTTGAATCTTCTTTATCATGCTAGGATTAACAGGAAAAAGCTAAAAATTTCAGAATTGCACCGTGCAATGTGGAGATATTACTGTTTGTGCATTTACAATATTCATTGATTTTTGCCATTGAAAAACATGTTTTTCATATACCAGAAATGTTTGAAGCTACTGACTGAATGAAAGGAGCTGGCATCTCACTCTCTTTGAATCTTCTTTATCATGCTAGGATTAACAGGAAAAAGCTAAAAATTTCAGAATTGCACCGTGCAATGTGGAGATATTACTGTTTGTGCATTTACAATATTCATTGATTTTTGCCATTGAAAAACATGTTTTTCATATACCAGAAATGTTTGAAGCTACTGACTGAATGAAAGGAGCTGGCATCTCACTCTCTTTGAATCTTCTTTATCATGCTAGGATTAACAGGAAAAAGCTAAAAATTTCAGAATTGCACCGTGCAATGTGGAGATATTACTGTTTGTGCATTTACAATATTCATTGATTTTTGCCATTGAAAAACGTCCAGAAATGTTTGAAGCTACTGACTGAATGAAAGGAGCTGGCATCTCACTCTCTTTGAATCTTCTTTATCATGCTAGGATTAACAGGAAAAAGCTAAAAATTTCAGAATTGCACCGTGCAATGTGGAGATATTACTGTTTGTGCATTTACAATATTCATTGATTTTTGCCATTGAAAAACATGTTTTTCATATACCAGAAATGTTTGAAGCTACTGACTGAATGAAAGGAGCTGGCATCTCACTCTCTTTGAATCTTCTTTATCATGCTAGGATTAACAGGAAAAAGCTAAAAATTTCAGAATTGCACCGTGCAATGTGGAGATATTACTGTTTGTGCATTTACAATATTCATTGATTTTTGCCATTGAAAAACATGTTTTTCATATACCAGAAATGTTTGAAGCTACTGACTGAATGAAAGGAGCTGGCATCTCACTCTCTTTGAATCTTCTTTATCATGCTAGGATTAACAGGAAAAAGCTAAAAATTTCAGAATTGCACCGTGCAATGTGGAGATATTACTGTTTGTGCATTTACAATATTCATTGATTTTTGCCATTGAAAAACATGTTTTTCATATACCAGAAATGTTTGAAGCTACTGACTGAATGAAAGGAGCTGGCATCTCACTCTCTTTGAATCTTCTTTATCATGCTAGGATTAGCAGGAAAAAGCTAAAAATTTCAGAATTGCACCGTGCAAAGTGGAGATATTACTGTTTGTGCATTTACAATATTCATTGATTTTTGCCATTGAAAAACATGTTTTTCATATACCAGAAATGTTTGAAGCTACTGACTGAATGAAAGGAGCTGGCATCTCACTCTCTTTGAATCTTCTTTATCATGCTAGGATTAACAGGAAAAAGCTAAAAATTTCAGAATTGCACCGTGCAATGTGGAGATATTACTGTTTGTGCATTTACAATATTCATTGATTTTTGCCATTGAAAAACATGTTTTTCATATACCAGAAATGTTTGAAGCTACTGACTGAATGAAAGGAGCTGGCATCTCACTCTCTTTGAATCTTCTTTATCATGCTAGGATTAACAGGAAAAAGCTAAAAATTTCAGAACTGCACCGTGCAATGTGGAGATATTACTGTTTGTGCATTTACAATATTCATTGATTTTTGCCATTGAAAAACATGTTTTTCATATACCAGAAATGTTTGAAGCTACTGACTGAATGAAAGGAGCTGGCATCTCACTCTCTTTGAATCTTCTTTATCATGCTAGGATTAACAGGAAAAAGCAAAAAATTTCAGAATTGCACCGTGCAATGTGGAGATATTACTGTTTGTGCATTTACAATATTCATTGATTTTTGCCATTTTAAAACATGTTTTTCATATACCAGAAATGTTTGAAGCTACTGACTGAATGAAAGGAGCTGGCATCTCACTCTCTTTGAATCTTCTTTATCATGCTAGGATTAACAGGAAAAAGCTAAAAATTTCAGAATTGCACCGTGCAATGTGGAGATATTACTGTTTGTGCATTTACAATATTCATTGATTTTTGCCATTGAAAAACGTCCAGAAATGTTTGAAGCTACTGACTGAATGAAAGGAGCTGGCATCTCACTCTCTTTGAATCTTCTTTATCATGCTAGGATTAACAGGAAAAAGCTAAAAATTTCAGAATTGCACCGTGCAATGTGGAGATATTACTGTTTGTGCATTTACAATATTCATTGATTTTTGCCATTGAAAAACATGTTTTTCATATACCAGAAATGTTTGAAGCTACTGACTGAATGAAAGGAGCTGGCATCTCACTCTCTTTGAATCTTCTTTATCATGCTAGGATTAACAGGAAAAAGCTAAAAATTTCAGAATTGCACCGTGCAATGTGGAGATATTACTGTTTGTGCATTTACAATATTCATTGATTTTTGCCATTGAAAAACATGTTTTTCATATACCAGAAATGTTTGAAGCTACTGACTGAATGAAAGGAGCTGGCATCTCACTCTCTTTGAATCTTCTTTATCATGCTAGGATTAACAGGAAAAAGCTAAAAATTTCAGAATTGCACCGTGCAATGTGGAGATATTACTGTTTGTGCATTTACAATATTCATTGATTTTTGCCATTGAAAAACGTCCAGAAATGTTTGAAGCTACTGACTGAATGAAAGGAGCTGGCATCTCACTCTCTTTGAATCTTCTTTATCATGCTAGGATTAACAGGAAAAAGCTAAAAATTTCAGAATTGCACCGTGCAATGTGGAGATATTACTGTTTGTGCATTTACAATATTCATTGATTTTTGCCATTGAAAAACATGTTTTTCATATACCAGAAATGTTTGAAGCTACTGACTGAATGAAAGGAGCTGGCATCTCACTCTCTTTGAATCTTCTTTATCATGCTAGGATTAACAGGAAAAAGCAAAAAATTTCAGAATTGCACCGTGCAATGTGGAGATATTACTGTTTGTGCATTTACAATATTCATTGATTTTTGCCATTGAAAAACGTCCAGAAATGTTTGAAGCTACTGACTGAATGAAAGGAGCTGGCATCTCACTCTCTTTGAATCTTCTTTATCATGCTAGGATTAGCAGGAAAAAGCAAAAAATTTCAGAATTGCACCTTGCAATGTGGAGATATTACTGTTTGTGCATTTACAATATTCATTGATTTTTGCCATTGAAAAACGTCCAGAAATGTTTGAAGCTACTGACTGAATGAAAGGAGCTGGCATCTCACTCTCTTTGAATCTTCTTTATCATGCTAGGATTAACAGGAAAAAGCTAAAAATTTCAGAATTGCACCGTGCAATGTGGAGATATTACTGTTTGTGCATTTACAATATTCATTGATTTTTGCCATTGAAAAACGTCCAGAAATGTTTGAAGCTACTGACTGAATGAAAGGAGCTGGCATCTCACTCTCTTTGAATCTTCTTTATCATGCTAGGATTAACAGGAAAAAGCTAAAAATTTCAGAATTGCACCGTGCAATGTGGAGATATTACTGTTTGTGCATTTACAATATTCATTGATTTTTGCCATTGAAAAACGTCCAGAAATGTTTGAAGCTACTGACTGAATGAAAGGAGCTGGCATCTCACTCTCTTTGAATCTTCTTTATCATGCTAGGATTAACAGGAAAAAGCTAAAAATTTCAGAATTGCACCTTGCAATGTGGAGATATTACTGTTTGTGCATTTACAATATTCATTGATTTTTGCCATTGAAAAACGTCCAGAAATGTTTGAAGCTACTGACTGAATGAAAGGAGCTGGCATCTCACTCTCTTTGAATCTTCTTTATCATGCTAGGATTAGCAGGAAAAAGCAAAAAATTTCAGAATTGCACCGTGCAATGTGGAGATATTACTGTTTGTGCATTTACAATATTCATTGATTTTTGCCATTGAAAAACATGTTTTTCATATACCAGAAATGTTTGAAGCTACTGACTGAATGAAAGGAGCTGGCATCTCACTCTCTTTGAATCTTCTTTATCATGCTAGGATTAACAGGAAAAAGCTAAAAATTTCAGAATTGCACCGTGCAATGTGGAGATATTACTGTTTGTGCATTTACAATATTCATTGATTTTTGCCATTGAAAAACATGTTTTTCATATACCAGAAATGTTTGAAGCTACTGACTGAATGAAAGGAGCTGGCATCTCACTCTCTTTGAATCTTCTTTATCATGCTAGGATTAACAGGAAAAAGCTAAAAATTTCAGAACTGCACCGTGCAATGTGGAGATATTACTGTTTGTGCATTTACAATATTCATTGATTTTTGCCATTGAAAAACATGTTTTTCATATACCAGAAATGTTTGAAGCTACTGACTGAATGAAAGGAGCTGGCATCTCACTCTCTTTGAATCTTCTTTATCATGCTAGGATTAACAGGAAAAAGCAAAAAATTTCAGAATTGCACCGTGCAATGTGGAGATATTACTGTTTGTGCATTTACAATATTCATTGATTTTTGCCATTTTAAAACATGTTTTTCATATACCAGAAATGTTTGAAGCTACTGACTGAATGAAAGGAGCTGGCATCTTACTCTCTTTGAATCTTCTTTATCATGCTAGGATTAACAGGAAAAAGCTAAAAATTTCAGAATTGCACCGTGCAATGTGGAGATATTACTGTTTGTGCATTTACAATATTCATTGATTTTTGCCATTGAAAAACGTCCAGAAATGTTTGAAGCTACTGACTGAATGAAAGGAGCTGGCATCTCACTCTCTTTGAATCTTCTTTATCATGCTAGGATTAACAGGAAAAAGCTAAAAATTTCAGAATTGCACCGTGCAATGTGGAGATATTACTGTTTGTGCATTTACAATATTCATTGATTTTTGCCATTGAAAAACATGTTTTTCATATACCAGAAATGTTTGAAGCTACTGACTGAATGAAAGGAGCTGGCATCTCACTCTCTTTGAATCTTCTTTATCATGCTAGGATTAACAGGAAAAAGCTAAAAATTTCAGAATTGCACCGTGCAATGTGGAGATATTACTGTTTGTGCATTTACAATATTCATTGATTTTTGCCATTGAAAAACATGTTTTTCATATACCAGAAATGTTTGAAGCTACTGACTGAATGAAAGGAGCTGGCATCTCACTCTCTTTGAATCTTCTTTATCATGCTAGGATTAACAGGAAAAAGCTAAAAATTTCAGAATTGCACCGTGCAATGTGGAGATATTACTGTTTGTGCATTTACAATATTCATTGATTTTTGCCATTGAAAAACGTCCAGAAATGTTTGAAGCTACTGACTGAATGAAAGGAGCTGGCATCTCACTCTCTTTGAATCTTCTTTATCATGCTAGGATTAACAGGAAAAAGCTAAAAATTTCAGAATTGCACCGTGCAATGTGGAGATATTACTGTTTGTGCATTTACAATATTCATTGATTTTTGCCATTGAAAAACATGTTTTTCATATACCAGAAATGTTTGAAGCTACTGACTGAATGAAAGGAGCTGGCATCTCACTCTCTTTGAATCTTCTTTATCATGCTAGGATTAACAGGAAAAAGCAAAAAATTTCAGAATTGCACCGTGCAATGTGGAGATATTACTGTTTGTGCATTTACAATATTCATTGATTTTTGCCATTGAAAAACGTCCAGAAATGTTTGAAGCTACTGACTGAATGAAAGGAGCTGGCATCTCACTCTCTTTGAATCTTCTTTATCATGCTAGGATTAACAGGAAAAAGCTAAAAATTTCAGAATTGCACCGTGCAATGTGGAGATATTACTGTTTGTGCATTTACAATATTCATTGATTTTTGCCATTGAAAAACGTCCAGAAATGTTTGAAGCTACTGACTGAATGAAAGGAGCTGGCATCTCACTCTCTTTGAATCTTCTTTATCATGCTAGGATTAACAGGAAAAAGCTAAAAATTTCAGAATTGCACCGTGCAATGTGGAGATATTACTGTTTGTGCATTTACAATATTCATTGATTTTTGCCATTGAAAAACGTCCAGAAATGTTTGAAGCTACTGACTGAATGAAAGGAGCTGGCATCTCACTCTCTTTGAATCTTCTTTATCATGCTAGGATTAACAGGAAAAAGCTAAAAATTTCAGAATTGCACCTTGCAATGTGGAGATATTACTGTTTGTGCATTTACAATATTCATTGATTTTTGCCATTGAAAAACGTCCAGAAATGTTTGAAGCTACTGACTGAATGAAAGGAGCTGGCATCTCACTCTCTTTGAATCTTCTTTATCATGCTAGGATTAGCAGGAAAAAGCAAAAAATTTCAGAATTGCACCGTGCAATGTGGAGATATTACTGTTTGTGCATTTACAATATTCATTGATTTTTGCCATTGAAAAACATGTTTTTCATATACCAGAAATGTTTGAAGCTACTGACTGAATGAAAGGAGCTGGCATCTCACTCTCTTTGAATCTTCTTTATCATGCTAGGATTAGCAGGAAAAAGCTAAAAATTTCAGAATTGCACCGTGCAATGTGGAGATATTACTGTTTGTGCATTTACAATATTCATTGATTTTTGCCATTGAAAAACATGTTTTTCATATACCAGAAATGTTTGAAGCTACTGACTGAATGAAAGGAGCTGGCATCTCACTCTCTTTGAATCTTCTTTATCATGCTAGGATTAACAGGAAAAAGCAAAAAATTTCAGAATTGCACCGTGCAATGTGGAGATATTACTGTTTGTGCATTTACAATATTCATTGATTTTTGCCATTGAAAAACATGTTTTTCATATACCAGAAATGTTTGAAGCTACTGACTGAATGAAAGGAGCTGGCATCTCACTCTCTTTGAATCTTCTTTATCATGCTAGGATTAACAGGAAAAAGCAAAAAATTTCAGAATTGCACCGTGCAATGTGGAGATATTACTGTTTGTGCATTTACAATATTCATTGATTTTTGCCATTGAAAAACATGTTTTTCATATACCAGAAATGTTTGAAGCTACTGACTGAATGAAAGGAGCTGGCATCTCACTCTCTTTGAATCTTCTTTATCATGCTAGGATTAACAGGAAAAAGCAAAAAATTTCAGAATTGCACCGTGCAATGTGGAGATATTACTGTTTGTGCATTTACAATATTCATTGATTTTTGCCATTGAAAAACATGTTTTTCATATACCAGAAATGTTTGAAGCTACTGACTGAATGAAAGGAGCTGGCATCTCACTCTCTTTGAATCTTCTTTATCATGCTAGGATTAGCAGGAAAAAGCAAAAAATTTCAGAATTGCACCGTGCAATGTGGAGATATTACTGTTTGTGCATTTACAATATTCATTGATTTTTGCCATTGAAAAACATGTTTTTCATATACCAGAAATGTTTGAAGCTACTGACTGAATGAAAGGAGCTGGCATCTCACTCTCTTTGAATCTTCTTTATCATGCTAGGATTAACAGGAAAAAGCTAAAAATTTCAGAATTGCACCGTGCAATGTGGAGATATTACTGTTTGTGCATTTACAATATTCATTGATTTTTGCCATTGAAAAACGTCCAGAAATGTTTGAAGCTACTGACTGAATGAAAGGAGCTGGCATCTCACTCTCTTTGAATCTTCTTTATCATGCTAGGATTAACAGGAAAAAGCTAAAAATTTCAGAATTGCACCGTGCAATGTGGAGATATTACTGTTTGTGCATTTACAATATTCATTGATTTTTGCCATTGAAAAACGTCCAGAAATGTTTGAAGCTACTGACTGAATGAAAGGAGCTGGCATCTCACTCTCTTTGAATCTTCTTTATCATGCTAGGATTAACAGGAAAAAGCTAAAAATTTCAGAATTGCACCGTGCAATGTGGAGATATTACTGTTTGTGCATTTACAATATTCATTGATTTTTGCCATTGAAAAACGTCCAGAAATGTTTGAAGCTACTGACTGAATGAAAGGAGCTGGCATCTCACTCTCTTTGAATCTTCTTTATCATGCTAGGATTAGCAGGAAAAAGCAAAAAATTTCAGAATTGCACCGTGCAATGTGGAGATATTACTGTTTGTGCATTTACAATATTCATTGATTTTTGCCATTGAAAAACATGTTTTTCATATACCAGAAATGTTTGAAGCTACTGACTGAATGAAAGGAGCTGGCATCTCACTCTCTTTGAATCTTCTTTATCATGCTAGGATTAGCAGGAAAAAGCTAAAAATTTCAGAATTGCACCGTGCAATGTGGAGATATTACTGTTTGTGCATTTACAATATTCATTGATTTTTGCCATTGAAAAACATGTTTTTCATATACCAGAAATGTTTGAAGCTACTGACTGAATGAAAGGAGCTGGCATCTCACTCTCTTTGAATCTTCTTTATCATGCTAGGATTAACAGGAAAAAGCAAAAAATTTCAGAATTGCACCGTGCAATGTGGAGATATTACTGTTTGTGCATTTACAATATTCATTGATTTTTGCCATTGAAAAACATGTTTTTCATATACCAGAAATGTTTGAAGCTACTGACTGAATGAAAGGAGCTGGCATCTCACTCTCTTTGAATCTTCTTTATCATGCTAGGATTAACAGGAAAAAGCTAAAAATTTCAGAATTGCACCGTGCAATGTGGAGATATTACTGTTTGTGCATTTACAATATTCATTGATTTTTGCCATTGAAAAACATGTTTTTCATATACCAGAAATGTTTGAAGCTACTGACTGAATGAAAGGAGCTGGCATCTCACTCTCTTTGAATCTTCTTTATCATGCTAGGATTAACAGGAAAAAGCTAAAAATTTCAGAATTGCACCGTGCAATGTGGAGATATTACTGTTTGTGCATTTACAATATTCATTGATTTTTGCCATTGAAAAACATGTTTTTCATATACCAGAAATGTTTGAAGCTACTGACTGAATGAAAGGAGCTGGCATCTCACTCTCTTTGAATCTTCTTTATCATGCTAGGATTAACAGGAAAAAGCAAAAAATTTCAGAATTGCACCGTGCAATGTGGAGATATTACTGTTTGTGCATTTACAATATTCATTGATTTTTGCCATTGAAAAACATGTTTTTCATATACCAGAAATGTTTGAAGCTACTGACTGAATGAAAGGAGCTGGCATCTCACTCTCTTTGAATCTTCTTTATCATGCTAGGATTAGCAGGAAAAAGCTAAAAATTTCAGAATTGCACCGTGCAATGTGGAGATATTACTGTTTGTGCATTTACAATATTCATTGATTTTTGCCATTGAAAAACATGTTTTTCATATACCAGAAATGTTTGAAGCTACTGACTGAATGAAAGGAGCTGGCATCTCACTCTCTTTGAATCTTCTTTATCATGCTAGGATTAACAGGAAAAAGCAAAAAATTTCAGAATTGCACCGTGCAATGTGGAGATATTACTGTTTGTGCATTTACAATATTCATTGATTTTTGCCATTGAAAAACATGTTTTTCATATACCAGAAATGTTTGAAGCTACTGACTGAATGAAAGGAGCTGGCATCTCACTCTCTTTGAATCTTCTTTATCATGCTAGGATTAACAGGAAAAAGCTAAAAATTTCAGAATTGCACCGTGCAATGTGGAGATATTACTGTTTGTGCATTTACAATATTCATTGATTTTTGCCATTGAAAAACATGTTTTTCATATACCAGAAATGTTTGAAGCTACTGACTGAATGAAAGGAGCTGGCATCTCACTCTCTTTGAATCTTCTTTATCATGCTAGGATTAACAGGAAAAAGCTAAAAATTTCAGAATTGCACCGTGCAATGTGGAGATATTACTGTTTGTGCATTTACAATATTCATTGATTTTTGCCATTGAAAAACGTCCAGAAATGTTTGAAGCTACTGACTGAATGAAAGGAGCTGGCATCTCACTCTCTTTGAATCTTCTTTATCATGCTAGGATTAACAGGAAAAAGCTAAAAATTTCAGAATTGCACCGTGCAATGTGGAGATATTACTGTTTGTGCATTTACAATATTCATTGATTTTTGCCATTGAAAAACGTCCAGAAATGTTTGAAGCTACTGACTGAATGAAAGGAGCTGGCATCTCACTCTCTTTGAATCTTCTTTATCATGCTAGGATTAACAGGAAAAAGCTAAAAATTTCAGAATTGCACCGTGCAATGTGGAGATATTACTGTTTGTGCATTTACAATATTCATTGATTTTTGCCATTGAAAAACGTCCAGAAATGTTTGAAGCTACTGACTGAATGAAAGGAGCTGGCATCTCACTCTCTTTGAATCTTCTTTATCATGCTAGGATTAACAGGAAAAAGCTAAAAATTTCAGAATTGCACCGTGCAATGTGGAGATATTACTGTTTGTGCATTTACAATATTCATTGATTTTTGCCATTGAAAAACATGTTTTTCATATACCAGAAATGTTTGAAGCTACTGACTGAATGAAAGGAGCTGGCATCTCACTCTCTTTGAATCTTCTTTATCATGCTAGGATTAACAGGAAAAAGCTAAAAATTTCAGAATTGCACCGTGCAATGTGGAGATATTACTGTTTGTGCATTTACAATATTCATTGATTTTTGCCATTGAAAAACATGTTTTTCATATACCAGAAATGTTTGAAGCTACTGACTGAATGAAAGGAGCTGGCATCTCACTCTCTTTGAATCTTCTTTATCATGCTAGGATTAACAGGAAAAAGCAAAAAATTTCAGAATTGCACCGTGCAATGTGGAGATATTACTGTTTGTGCATTTACAATATTCATTGATTTTTGCCATTGAAAAACATGTTTTTCATATACCAGAAATGTTTGAAGCTACTGACTGAATGAAAGGAGCTGGCATCTCACTCTCTTTGAATCTTCTTTATCATGCTAGGATTAACAGGAAAAAGCAAAAAATTTCAGAATTGCACCGTGCAATGTGGAGATATTACTGTTTGTGCATTTACAATATTCATTGATTTTTGCCATTGAAAAACATGTTTTTCATATACCAGAAATGTTTGAAGCTACTGACTGAATGAAAGGAGCTGGCATCTCACTCTCTTTGAATCTTCTTTATCATGCTAGGATTAGCAGGAAAAAGCAAAAAATTTCAGAATTGCACCGTGCAATGTGGAGATATTACTGTTTGTGCATTTACAATATTCATTGATTTTTGCCATTGAAAAACATGTTTTTCATATACCAGAAATGTTTGAAGCTACTGACTGAATGAAAGGAGCTGGCATCTCACTCTCTTTGAATCTTCTTTATCATGCTAGGATTAACAGGAAAAAGCTAAAAATTTCAGAATTGCACCGTGCAATGTGGAGATATTACTGTTTGTGCATTTACAATATTCATTGATTTTTGCCATTGAAAAACGTCCAGAAATGTTTGAAGCTACTGACTGAATGAAAGGAGCTGGCATCTCACTCTCTTTGAATCTTCTTTATCATGCTAGGATTAACAGGAAAAAGCTAAAAATTTCAGAATTGCACCGTGCAATGTGGAGATATTACTGTTTGTGCATTTACAATATTCATTGATTTTTGCCATTGAAAAACGTCCAGAAATGTTTGAAGCTACTGACTGAATGAAAGGAGCTGGCATCTCACTCTCTTTGAATCTTCTTTATCATGCTAGGATTAACAGGAAAAAGCTAAAAATTTCAGAATTGCACCGTGCAATGTGGAGATATTACTGTTTGTGCATTTACAATATTCATTGATTTTTGCCATTGAAAAACGTCCAGAAATGTTTGAAGCTACTGACTGAATGAAAGGAGCTGGCATCTCACTCTCTTTGAATCTTCTTTATCATGCTAGGATTAGCAGGAAAAAGCAAAAAATTTCAGAATTGCACCGTGCAATGTGGAGATATTACTGTTTGTGCATTTACAATATTCATTGATTTTTGCCATTGAAAAACATGTTTTTCATATACCAGAAATGTTTGAAGCTACTGACTGAATGAAAGGAGCTGGCATCTCACTCTCTTTGAATCTTCTTTATCATGCTAGGATTAGCAGGAAAAAGCTAAAAATTTCAGAATTGCACCGTGCAATGTGGAGATATTACTGTTTGTGCATTTACAATATTCATTGATTTTTGCCATTGAAAAACATGTTTTTCATATACCAGAAATGTTTGAAGCTACTGACTGAATGAAAGGAGCTGGCATCTCACTCTCTTTGAATCTTCTTTATCATGCTAGGATTAACAGGAAAAAGCAAAAAATTTCAGAATTGCACCGTGCAATGTGGAGATATTACTGTTTGTGCATTTACAATATTCATTGATTTTTGCCATTGAAAAACATGTTTTTCATATACCAGAAATGTTTGAAGCTACTGACTGAATGAAAGGAGCTGGCATCTCACTCTCTTTGAATCTTCTTTATCATGCTAGGATTAACAGGAAAAAGCTAAAAATTTCAGAATTGCACCGTGCAATGTGGAGATATTACTGTTTGTGCATTTACAATATTCATTGATTTTTGCCATTGAAAAACATGTTTTTCATATACCAGAAATGTTTGAAGCTACTGACTGAATGAAAGGAGCTGGCATCTCACTCTCTTTGAATCTTCTTTATCATGCTAGGATTAACAGGAAAAAGCTAAAAATTTCAGAATTGCACCGTGCAATGTGGAGATATTGCTGTTTGTGCATTTACAATATTCATTGATTTTTGCCATTGAAAAACATGTTTTTCATATACCAGAAATGTTTGAAGCTACTGACTGAATGAAAGGAGCTGGCATCTCACTCTCTTTGAATCTTCTTTATCATGCTAGGATTAACAGGAAAAAGCTAAAAATTTCAGAATTGCACCGTGCAATGTGGAGATATTACTGTTTGTGCATTTACAATATTCATTGATTTTTGCCATTGAAAAACATGTTTTTCATATACCAGAAATGTTTGAAGCTACTGACTGAATGAAAGGAGCTGGCATCTCACTCTCTTTGAATCTTCTTTATCATGCTAGGATTAGCAGGAAAAAGCTAAAAATTTCAGAATTGCACCGTGCAATGTGGAGATATTACTGTTTGTGCATTTACAATATTCATTGATTTTTGCCATTGAAAAACATGTTTTTCATATACCAGAAATGTTTGAAGCTACTGACTGAATGAAAGGAGCTGGCATCTCACTCTCTTTGAATCTTCTTTATCATGCTAGGATTAACAGGAAAAAGCTAAAAATTTCAGAATTGCACCGTGCAATGTGGAGATATTACTGTTTGTGCATTTACAATATTCATTGATTTTTGCCATTGAAAAACATGTTTTTCATATACCAGAAATGTTTGAAGCTACTGACTGAATGAAAGGAGCTGGCATCTCACTCTCTTTGAATCTTCTTTATCATGCTAGGATTAACAGGAAAAAGCAAAAAATTTCAGAATTGCACCTTGCAATGTGGAGATATTACTGTTTGTGCATTTACAATATTCATTGATTTTTGCCATTGAAAAACGTCCAGAAATGTTTGAAGCTACTGACTGAATGAAAGGAGCTGGCATCTCACTCTCTTTGAATCTTCTTTATCATGCTAGGATTAACAGGAAAAAGCTAAAAATTTCAGAATTGCACCGTGCAATGTGGAGATATTACTGTTTGTGCATTTACAATATTCATTGATTTTTGCCATTGAAAAACATGTTTTTCATATACCAGAAATGTTTGAAGCTACTGACTGAATGAAAGGAGCTGGCATCTCACTCTCTTTGAATCTTCTTTATCATGCTAGGATTAGCAGGAAAAAGCTAAAAATTTCAGAATTGCACCGTGCAATGTGGAGATATTACTGTTTGTGCATTTACAATATTCATTGATTTTTGCCATTGAAAAACATGTTTTTCATATACCAGAAATGTTTGAAGCTACTGACTGAATGAAAGGAGCTGGCATCTCACTCTCTTTGAATCTTCTTTATCATGCTAGGATTAACAGGAAAAAGCTAAAAATTTCAGAATTGCACCGTGCAATGTGGAGATATTACTGTTTGTGCATTTACAATATTCATTGATTTTTGCCATTGAAAAACATGTTTTTCATATACCAGAAATGTTTGAAGCTACTGACTGAATGAAAGGAGCTGGCATCTCACTCTCTTTGAATCTTCTTTATCATGCTAGGATTAACAGGAAAAAGCTAAAAATTTCAGAATTGCACCGTGCAATGTGGAGATATTACTGTTTGTGCATTTACAATATTCATTGATTTTTGCCATTGAAAAACGTCCAGAAATGTTTGAAGCTACTGACTGAATGAAAGGAGCTGGCATCTCACTCACTTTGAATCTTCTTTATCATGCTAGGATTAACAGGAAAAAGCTAAAAATTTCAGAATTGCACCGTGCAATGTGGAGATATTACTGTTTGTGCATTTACAATATTCATTGATTTTTGCCATTGAAAAACATGTTTTTCATATACCAGAAATGTTTGAAGCTACTGACTGAATGAAAGGAGCTGGCATCTCACTCTCTTTGAATCTTCTTTATCATGCTAGGATTAACAGGAAAAAGCTAAAAATTTCAGAATTGCACCGTGCAATGTGGAGATATTACTGTTTGTGCATTTACAATATTCATTGATTTTTGCCATTGAAAAACATGTTTTTCATATACCAGAAATGTTTGAAGCTACTGACTGAATGAAAGGAGCTGGCATCTCACTCTCTTTGAATCTTCTTTATCATGCTAGGATTAACAGGAAAAAGCTAAAAATTTCAGAATTGCACCGTGCAATGTGGAGATATTACTGTTTGTGCATTTACAATATTCATTGATTTTTGCCATTGAAAAACATGTTTTTCATATACCAGAAATGTTTGAAGCTACTGACTGAATGAAAGGAGCTGGCATCTCACTCTCGTTGAATCTTCTTTATCATGCTAGGATTAACAGGAAAAAGCTAAAAATTTCAGAATTGCACCGTGCAATGTGGAGATATTACTGTTTGTGCATTTACAATATTCATTGATTTTTGCCATTGAAAAACATGTTTTTCATATACCAGAAATGTTTGAAGCTACTGACTGAATGAAAGGAGCTGGCATCTCACTCTCTTTGAATCTTCTTTATCATGCTAGGATTAACAGGAAAAAGCTAAAAATTTCAGAATTGCACCGTGCAATGTGGAGATATTACTGTTTGTGCATTTACAATATTCATTGATTTTTGCCATTGAAAAACGTCCAGAAATGTTTGAAGCTACTGACTGAATGAAAGGAGCTGGCATCTCACTCTCTTTGAATCTTCTTTATCATGCTAGGATTAACAGGAAAAAGCTAAAAATTTCAGAATTGCACCGTGCAATGTGGAGATATTACTGTTTGTGCATTTACAATATTCATTGATTTTTGCCATTGAAAAACGTCCAGAAATGTTTGAAGCTACTGACTGAATGAAAGGAGCTGGCATCTCACTCTCTTTGAATCTTCTTTATCATGCTAGGATTAACAGGAAAAAGCTAAAAATTTCAGAATTGCACCGTGCAATGTGGAGATATTACTGTTTGTGCATTTACAATATTCATTGATTTTTGCCATTGAAAAACGTCCAGAAATGTTTGAAGCTACTGACTGAATGAAAGGAGCTGGCATCTCACTCTCTTTGAATCTTCTTTATCATGCTAGGATTAGCAGGAAAAAGCAAAAAATTTCAGAATTGCACCGTGCAATGTGGAGATATTACTGTTTGTGCATTTACAATATTCATTGATTTTTGCCATTGAAAAACATGTTTTTCATATACCAGAAATGTTTGAAGCTACTGACTGAATGAAAGGAGCTGGCATCTCACTCTCTTTGAATCTTCTTTATCATGCTAGGATTAGCAGGAAAAAGCTAAAAATTTCAGAATTGCACCGTGCAATGTGGAGATATTACTGTTTGTGCATTTACAATATTCATTGATTTTTGCCATTGAAAAACATGTTTTTCATATACCAGAAATGTTTGAAGCTACTGACTGAATGAAAGGAGCTGGCATCTCACTCTCTTTGAATCTTCTTTATCATGCTAGGATTAACAGGAAAAAGCAAAAAATTTCAGAATTGCACCGTGCAATGTGGAGATATTACTGTTTGTGCATTTACAATATTCATTGATTTTTGCCATTGAAAAACATGTTTTTCATATACCAGAAATGTTTGAAGCTACTGACTGAATGAAAGGAGCTGGCATCTCACTCTCTTTGAATCTTCTTTATCATGCTAGGATTAACAGGAAAAAGCTAAAAATTTCAGAATTGCACCGTGCAATGTGGAGATATTACTGTTTGTGCATTTACAATATTCATTGATTTTTGCCATTGAAAAACATGTTTTTCATATACCAGAAATGTTTGAAGCTACTGACTGAATGAAAGGAGCTGGCATCTCACTCTCTTTGAATCTTCTTTATCATGCTAGGATTAACAGGAAAAAGCTAAAAATTTCAGAATTGCACCGTGCAATGTGGAGATATTACTGTTTGTGCATTTACAATATTCATTGATTTTTGCCATTGAAAAACATGTTTTTCATATACCAGAAATGTTTGAAGCTACTGACTGAATGAAAGGAGCTGGCATCTCACTCTCTTTGAATCTTCTTTATCATGCTAGGATTAACAGGAAAAAGCTAAAAATTTCAGAATTGCACCGTGCAATGTGGAGATATTACTGTTTGTGCATTTACAATATTCATTGATTTTTGCCATTGAAAAACATGTTTTTCATATACCAGAAATGTTTGAAGCTACTGACTGAATGAAAGGAGCTGGCATCTCACTCTCTTTGAATCTTCTTTATCATGCTAGGATTAGCAGGAAAAAGCTAAAAATTTCAGAATTGCATCGTGCAATGTGGAGATATTACTGTTTGTGCATTTACAATATTCATTGATTTTTGCCATTGAAAAACATGTTTTTCATATACCAGAAATGTTTGAAGCTACTGACTGAATGAAAGGAGCTGGCATCTCACTCTCTTTGAATCTTCTTTATCATGCTAGGATTAACAGGAAAAAGCTAAAAATTTCAGAATTGCACCGTGCAATGTGGAGATATTACTGTTTGTGCATTTACAATATTCATTGATTTTTGCCATTGAAAAACATGTTTTTCATATACCAGAAATGTTTGAAGCTACTGACTGAATGAAAGGAGCTGGCATCTCACTCTCTTTGAATCTTCTTTATCATGCTAGGATTAACAGGAAAAAGCAAAAAATTTCAGAATTGCACCTTGCAATGTGGAGATATTACTGTTTGTGCATTTACAATATTCATTGATTTTTGCCATTGAAAAACGTCCAGAAATGTTTGAAGCTACTGACTGAATGAAAGGAGCTGGCATCTCACTCTCTTTGAATCTTCTTTATCATGCTAGGATTAACAGGAAAAAGCTAAAAATTTCAGAATTGCACCGTGCAATGTGGAGATATTACTGTTTGTGCATTTACAATATTCATTGATTTTTGCCATTGAAAAACGTCCAGAAATGTTTGAAGCTACTGACTGAATGAAAGGAGCTGGCATCTCACTCTCTTTGAATCTTCTTTATCATGCTAGGATTAGCAGGAAAAAGCAAAAAATTTCAGAATTGCACCTTGCAATGTGGAGATATTACTGTTTGTGCATTTACAATATTCATTGATTTTTGCCATTGAAAAACGTCCAGAAACGTTTGAAGCTACTGACTGAATGAAAGGAGCTGGCATCTCACTCTCTTTGAATCTTCTTTATCATGCTAGGATTAGCAGGAAAAAGCAAAAAATTTCAGAATTGCACCTTGCAATGTGGAGATATTACTGTTTGTGCATTTACAATATTCATTGATTTTTGCCATTGAAAAACGTCCAGAAATGTTTGAAGCTACTGACTGAATGAAAGGAGCTGGCATCTCACTCTCTTTGAATCTTCTTTATCATGCTAGGATTAACAGGAAAAAGCTAAAAATTTCAGAACTGCACCGTGCAATGTGGAGATATTACTGTTTGTGCATTTACAATATTCATTGATTTTTGCCATTGAAAAACATGTTTTTCATATACCAGAAATGTTTGAAGCTACTGACTGAATGAAAGGAGCTGGCATCTCACTCTCTTTGAATCTTCTTTATCATGCTAGGATTAACAGGAAAAAGCAAAAAATTTCAGAATTGCACCGTGCAATGTGGAGATATTACTGTTTGTGCATTTACAATATTCATTGATTTTTGCCATTTTAAAACATGTTTTTCATATACCAGAAATGTTTGAAGCTACTGACTGAATGAAAGGAGCTGGCATCTCACTCTCTTTGAATCTTCTTTATCATGCTAGGATTAACAGGAAAAAGCTAAAAATTTCAGAATTGCACCGTGCAATGTGGAGATATTACTGTTTGTGCATTTACAATATTCATTGATTTTTGCCATTGAAAAACGTCCAGAAATGTTTGAAGCTACTGACTGAATGAAAGGAGCTGGCATCTCACTCTCTTTGAATCTTCTTTATCATGCTAGGATTAACAGGAAAAAGCTAAAAATTTCAGAATTGCACCGTGCAATGTGGAGATATTACTGTTTGTGCATTTACAATATTCATTGATTTTTGCCATTGAAAAACATGTTTTTCATATACCAGAAATGTTTGAAGCTACTGACTGAATGAAAGGAGCTGGCATCTCACTCTCTTTGAATCTTCTTTATCATGCTAGGATTAACAGGAAAAAGCTAAAAATTTCAGAATTGCACCGTGCAATGTGGAGATATTACTGTTTGTGCATTTACAATATTCATTGATTTTTGCCATTGAAAAACATGTTTTTCATATACCAGAAATGTTTGAAGCTACTGACTGAATGAAAGGAGCTGGCATCTCACTCTCTTTGAATCTTCTTTATCATGCTAGGATTAACAGGAAAAAGCTAAAAATTTCAGAATTGCACCGTGCAATGTGGAGATATTACTGTTTGTGCATTTACAATATTCATTGATTTTTGCCATTGAAAAACGTCCAGAAATGTTTGAAGCTACTGACTGAATGAAAGGAGCTGGCATCTCACTCTCTTTGAATCTTCTTTATCATGCTAGGATTAACAGGAAAAAGCTAAAAATTTCAGAATTGCACCGTGCAATGTGGAGATATTACTGTTTGTGCATTTACAATATTCATTGATTTTTGCCATTGAAAAACATGTTTTTCATATACCAGAAATGTTTGAAGCTACTGACTGAATGAAAGGAGCTGGCATCTCACTCTCTTTGAATCTTCTTTATCATGCTAGGATTAACAGGAAAAAGCTAAAAATTTCAGAATTGCACCGTGCAATGTGGAGATATTACTGTTTGTGCATTTACAATATTCATTGATTTTTGCCATTGAAAAACGTCCAGAAATGTTTGAAGCTACTGACTGAATGAAAGGAGCTGGCATCTCACTCACTTTGAATCTTCTTTATCATGCTAGGATTAACAGGAAAAAGCTAAAAATTTCAGAATTGCACCGTGCAATGTGGAGATATTACTGTTTGTGCATTTACAATATTCATTGATTTTTGCCATTGAAAAACATGTTTTTCATATACCAGAAATGTTTGAAGCTACTGACTGAATGAAAGGAGCTGGCATCTCACTCTCTTTGAATCTTCTTTATCATGCTAGGATTAACAGGAAAAAGCTAAAAATTTCAGAATTGCACCGTGCAATGTGGAGATATTACTGTTTGTGCATTTACAATATTCATTGATTTTTGCCATTGAAAAACATGTTTTTCATATACCAGAAATGTTTGAAGCTACTGACTGAATGAAAGGAGCTGGCATCTCACTCTCTTTGAATCTTCTTTATCATGCTAGGATTAACAGGAAAAAGCTAAAAATTTCAGAATTGCACCGTGCAATGTGGAGATATTACTGTTTGTGCATTTACAATATTCATTGATTTTTGCCATTGAAAAACATGTTTTTCATATACCAGAAATGTTTGAAGCTACTGACTGAATGAAAGGAGCTGGCATCTCACTCTCGTTGAATCTTCTTTATCATGCTAGGATTAACAGGAAAAAGCTAAAAATTTCAGAATTGCACCGTGCAATGTGGAGATATTACTGTTTGTGCATTTACAATATTCATTGATTTTTGCCATTGAAAAACATGTTTTTCATATACCAGAAATGTTTGAAGCTACTGACTGAATGAAAGGAGCTGGCATCTCACTCTCTTTGAATCTTCTTTATCATGCTAGGATTAACAGGAAAAAGCTAAAAATTTCAGAATTGCACCGTGCAATGTGGAGATATTACTGTTTGTGCATTTACAATATTCATTGATTTTTGCCATTGAAAAACGTCCAGAAATGTTTGAAGCTACTGACTGAATGAAAGGAGCTGGCATCTCACTCTCTTTGAATCTTCTTTATCATGCTAGGATTAACAGGAAAAAGCTAAAAATTTCAGAATTGCACCGTGCAATGTGGAGATATTACTGTTTGTGCATTTACAATATTCATTGATTTTTGCCATTGAAAAACGTCCAGAAATGTTTGAAGCTACTGACTGAATGAAAGGAGCTGGCATCTCACTCTCTTTGAATCTTCTTTATCATGCTAGGATTAACAGGAAAAAGCTAAAAATTTCAGAATTGCACCGTGCAATGTGGAGATATTACTGTTTGTGCATTTACAATATTCATTGATTTTTGCCATTGAAAAACGTCCAGAAATGTTTGAAGCTACTGACTGAATGAAAGGAGCTGGCATCTCACTCTCTTTGAATCTTCTTTATCATGCTAGGATTAGCAGGAAAAAGCAAAAAATTTCAGAATTGCACCGTGCAATGTGGAGATATTACTGTTTGTGCATTTACAATATTCATTGATTTTTGCCATTGAAAAACATGTTTTTCATATACCAGAAATGTTTGAAGCTACTGACTGAATGAAAGGAGCTGGCATCTCACTCTCTTTGAATCTTCTTTATCATGCTAGGATTAGCAGGAAAAAGCTAAAAATTTCAGAATTGCACCGTGCAATGTGGAGATATTACTGTTTGTGCATTTACAATATTCATTGATTTTTGCCATTGAAAAACATGTTTTTCATATACCAGAAATGTTTGAAGCTACTGACTGAATGAAAGGAGCTGGCATCTCACTCTCTTTGAATCTTCTTTATCATGCTAGGATTAACAGGAAAAAGCAAAAAATTTCAGAATTGCACCGTGCAATGTGGAGATATTACTGTTTGTGCATTTACAATATTCATTGATTTTTGCCATTGAAAAACATGTTTTTCATATACCAGAAATGTTTGAAGCTACTGACTGAATGAAAGGAGCTGGCATCTCACTCTCTTTGAATCTTCTTTATCATGCTAGGATTAACAGGAAAAAGCTAAAAATTTCAGAATTGCACCGTGCAATGTGGAGATATTACTGTTTGTGCATTTACAATATTCATTGATTTTTGCCATTGAAAAACATGTTTTTCATATACCAGAAATGTTTGAAGCTACTGACTGAATGAAAGGAGCTGGCATCTCACTCTCTTTGAATCTTCTTTATCATGCTAGGATTAACAGGAAAAAGCTAAAAATTTCAGAATTGCACCGTGCAATGTGGAGATATTACTGTTTGTGCATTTACAATATTCATTGATTTTTGCCATTGAAAAACATGTTTTTCATATACCAGAAATGTTTGAAGCTACTGACTGAATGAAAGGAGCTGGCATCTCACTCTCTTTGAATCTTCTTTATCATGCTAGGATTAACAGGAAAAAGCTAAAAATTTCAGAATTGCACCGTGCAATGTGGAGATATTACTGTTTGTGCATTTACAATATTCATTGATTTTTGCCATTGAAAAACATGTTTTTCATATACCAGAAATGTTTGAAGCTACTGACTGAATGAAAGGAGCTGGCATCTCACTCTCTTTGAATCTTCTTTATCATGCTAGGATTAGCAGGAAAAAGCTAAAAATTTCAGAATTGCATCGTGCAATGTGGAGATATTACTGTTTGTGCATTTACAATATTCATTGATTTTTGCCATTGAAAAACATGTTTTTCATATACCAGAAATGTTTGAAGCTACTGACTGAATGAAAGGAGCTGGCATCTCACTCTCTTTGAATCTTCTTTATCATGCTAGGATTAACAGGAAAAAGCTAAAAATTTCAGAATTGCACCGTGCAATGTGGAGATATTACTGTTTGTGCATTTACAATATTCATTGATTTTTGCCATTGAAAAACATGTTTTTCATATACCAGAAATGTTTGAAGCTACTGACTGAATGAAAGGAGCTGGCATCTCACTCTCTTTGAATCTTCTTTATCATGCTAGGATTAACAGGAAAAAGCAAAAATTTCAGAATTGCACCTTGCAATGTGGAGATATTACTGTTTGTGCATTTACAATATTCATTGATTTTTGCCATTGAAAAACGTCCAGAAATGTTTGAAGCTACTGACTGAATGAAAGGAGCTGGCATCTCACTCTCTTTGAATCTTCTTTATCATGCTAGGATTAACAGGAAAAAGCTAAAAATTTCAGAATTGCACCGTGCAATGTGGAGATATTACTGTTTGTGCATTTACAATATTCATTGATTTTTGCCATTGAAAAACGTCCAGAAATGTTTGAAGCTACTGACTGAATGAAAGGAGCTGGCATCTCACTCTCTTTGAATCTTCTTTATCATGCTAGGATTAGCAGGAAAAAGCAAAAAATTTCAGAATTGCACCTTGCAATGTGGAGATATTACTGTTTGTGCATTTACAATATTCATTGATTTTTGCCATTGAAAAACGTCCAGAAACGTTTGAAGCTACTGACTGAATGAAAGGAGCTGGCATCTCACTCTCTTTGAATCTTCTTTATCATGCTAGGATTAGCAGGAAAAAGCAAAAAATTTCAGAATTGCACCTTGCAATGTGGAGATATTACTGTTTGTGCATTTACAATATTCATTGATTTTTGCCATTGAAAAACGTCCAGAAATGTTTGAAGCTACTGACTGAATGAAAGGAGCTGGCATCTCACTCTCTTTGAATCTTCTTTATCATGCTAGGATTAACAGGAAAAAGCTAAAAATTTCAGAACTGCACCGTGCAATGTGGAGATATTACTGTTTGTGCATTTACAATATTCATTGATTTTTGCCATTGAAAAACATGTTTTTCATATACCAGAAATGTTTGAAGCTACTGACTGAATGAAAGGAGCTGGCATCTCACTCTCTTTGAATCTTCTTTATCATGCTAGGATTAACAGGAAAAAGCAAAAAATTTCAGA